>NC_056728.1:318115762-318198262 GCF_019279795.1 Protopterus annectens
GAGCTTTGTATATCTGCCATGGCTTATTGGTAAATCACATTGGCTGTGGCAGTGCTTACTCCCATGCAAACAGGCTTAAACCCGCTTACAACTGCTTAAAAGTGCCTTAATCACTCTGTATCCAATGGGCCCGTGTTCTGCCCAGCAACAAAATAAACAGCTCCTGCAAGTCTTGAACCCAGGACCCTGCACCCCATAGACAGAGCAATTTACCACTAAGCCATGCCAGATACAAACAAATCCGCTGTTTACAGAAACATATCATCCAGTCCAGTCATGCAACAGTACAGAGAATGTATACCAACATCTAGACGTATGTCTGTCTAAATATATTAATATCTAAACAAATACAACATATCCATATATGTGTATATATATATATATATATATATATATATATTTCTAAACTACTTGCATATATATCAATATATATGAACATATATACATGCAAATGCATACATTGACACATATGTGTCTACACCTATATGTCTACATATACACAGCAAGTTACATATGTGTATGCAGATATATATCTATGTAAGTATATATGGACATAGTTATATATATGTTAGCAGATATATATATATATATATATATATATATATATATATATATATATATATAGGTATATATGGCCATACAGCTGTAGATAGCAATGGCAGATTAGCAAACACACTTATGTCCATATACACCATTAATGGGGTTGAGAGGCCCCACACACTATACGTTTTGTACAAACAGGCATCTCCCCCCACAGCCAAACACATCCGCCCTGAAATACACTACCAAGTGTTGCAGATCCCATAACCAGGACCTGACACAACATGGGCACAAGATGTAGCCAATACTACATCCCACTTGTATGATGTCAGGCTGGTATTGGTAACATATCATGCAGCAAAGATAGAGAAAAAACAATGTATCCAAAAGCAAGCAAAAAGAAAAACAAATCCAAATGAGATCACCACTTTATTCGAGTTGAGCGCTTTCCTCTCCACTAAAGAGACTTCATCAGAACAATGTGCACACAATACCCAGCCTTTTATATGCCCTCCCCAATTAATCAATCAAAACTTTAATGAGAATCAATTAAAAATGGAAAACCCACATTGGTAATAAAACACCCATTGAACACTGATACAATTAATTACCATAATCAAGTTTCTTATACAGACTTAAAATTCCTTGTTAAAAATAACATTGAAACCATCTTAAAACTGTATAAATCATATATAAAATATATATAGAAACATTGAACTCTATACAATTGCCGCCTCAGTTCCAATACATCCAAATGAACATCCAATATACATCCCTGTACTGGAAATGAGGTGGCAATTGTATTTTAATGCCTCTCAGTATCCATACATCAATGAAATGATAAGTATATCCAGTATTTTGAAAATGGACCACATTTTAGGCTAACTGAACTAATTTCTTACTGTGTAGAATTCAATGTTTATATATATATATATATATATATATATATATATATATATATATATATTTTTTTTTTTAATACAGTTTTAAGATGGTTTTAATGTTATTTTTAATAAGGAATTTTAAGTCTGTATATGAAACTTGATTATGGTAATTAATTGTATCAGTGTTGAATGGGTTTTTATTACCAATGTGGGTTTTCTGCTTTTAATTGATTCTCATTAAAGTTTTGATTGATTAATTGGGGAGGGTATAAAAAAGGCTGGGTGTTGTGTGCACATTGTTCTGATGAAGTCTCTTTAGTGGAGAGGAAACCGCTCAACTCAAATAAAGTGGTGGCCTCTTTTGGATTTGTTTTTCTTCTTGCTGGCTTTTGGATTCATTAACATATGCAGTACAGTCTGCCTCCCATAAGAAATGTAATATGTGGAGGCCATCAACATCCCCTGGATACAGATACACAGACACAGATATCCATATATATATATATATATATATATATATATATATATATATATGTATACACACACACACACACACACACACACACACACACACACACACACACACATATACATAGATATACATGTGACTACACATACACACGCAGGTATATGTACAGTAAGATACATATGTAGAGGGTGCACACAATATGTAACAGCCACTATGCCTACAGTTAACACCTGAACAACTGGACACTCTATGGCCCACCCATACAAATGACAGTCGTTGCCTGCAACATGTACCCACAGAGAGGTCATAGGAAAAAAAACACACATAGGTTTGCAGAAATGGAAAACTTTTGATTGTGTACTATTACAGTTCTATATGCCATGTCATATAGCTGTTCACACACTGACAACCATATAAACAGAGTAATGCAACTGTGAAAAGTTACACTCATATAGTAGTCTGGAAAGGTTCACAACTGTTGTTGTCCAGGCCAAGCCCTTCAACTTGTACAATAGCGAAGACAAAGTGGGCCACAGGATACCAAACAATCAACAGTATGTGATGCAGGTGTGTAGTTCAGCAGCTTCTATCTACACTCTGTACAAACTCAGTAGGTGGTAAAGATGTCATGTCACCACATGGGTTGTAACTGTTACACAACAAGGCATAACTGCCACATTCATGAGCACACCGACAAACAGAACAGTCTGCATGCCAGGAGGCAGTAGGCTTACTTTAACTCAATTCATGTAAGTAATGTAAATATAGGTGAAGTAAATGGTACTGTACATCCAGATACCTTAATGCAGCTCACCCCTGACACCCCCACATTTTGTAATAGCCTAGGTCATTTATGGTGCTTCCCCCTAGACTCAATAATACAGCGCCATATACCACTGTTACATACACTGGACTTTGTAGTGCATAAGGGCACACATGTATTGTGTGGGTGACATCCATACATATATGGCCCCAGCTCCACACTATGTGTGGGGGATACAACAGCAGTGGACTGATGGCAGCAATAGCAGTGTGATATACTCACAGCCAACTACAGAACAACCACCGACAGCATGACATATGTGCAAACCCTGGTATGTAGGAGGAGGACAGAAGCTGGAACACATGCACATATGTGGATAACTGTTGCCATACACTAAGAAAGTTGCTGGTGTTACAGAATAGTCTGCAACATACCCTTAGTCTGGGAATCGAGGTTAGAAACAGAAATGGATGTAGCCATGTACCGATAGCACTCAACACACACACTGCCAGTGTAATATCTGACACAGGACCTGTGTGGTGAACAGACAAAACATGATAGTCATACCTCTGGCCAGCAAGAGGATAGGCCCACAGTTGTGAGCTATGCAGACAGACTGCATTCCAAGGTAAACTAGTATGTGCACACACACCCTGTAACACCAGTAGTATACAAAGCATAAAACAACTCTACTCACAGTCTGTCGGTAGATCCTGATCCTCCTACAAATATGTGGCTGCCCTGAGTGTGCCGGTTCTCCTGTAAGAGGTACTGGTACCTGCTTTCAGTAACACCGATGCCCACGCACAGGAAGGATGTCCATCACACAGGAAATGTTAAGGAACCACGTCCACATGATGTAGGGATTTATAGTGGGTAGTTGCCATGACAGTGGTAATTTGAAGTACTACACATGTGTAATCATATATATATATATATATATATATATATATATATATATATATATATATATATGGCTATCTAGTTAAGTATTTGCACATATATTTGATTCCCCTTTATATGATCGAATTTCTCTAAACTCGAAAGTCATAAACTCAAAACCAGAATCTCGAATTTAGAGAAACTCGAACATATGAAAGGGACAAAAAAGAAACATCACCTTTCAAATGTTTTCACAGGGGGGCCCCCCTGCACCCCCACATACCCCCTACTTAAATATACCTACTCCGAGATTGCACTATAGTGAAGGAAAGGAAAATCTTCCATTCCATGCTATACGCGTAGGTGCAAAATGGAAGATTTTCCATTCCACCACTATAGTGCGGTCATGGAACATTCACATTTAAACTGCTAGGGTACAGGGGGACCTGGCCCCCTGCAATAAGGTAAGTTAACTTTTTATTTTTTTAAACCTAAGGCTCCCATTCACAATTCCGAGTGAATGGAAGTTCGAGATTCTGGTCTAGAAATTATGAATTTCGAGCTTCTATCCATTTGATATTGTGAAGGGGAACCATATATTTTCACCATATCTCCTGGACATGGAGTGTAGCCCTACCCCAGTCCCTACAGTCCCAAAGTCGTAGTGCAAGGGGATGTCAGGTATGTATAGCAGGTATATTAGTAGACTATTGCTACTGTCATTGGGATTGTCTTCACAGACATGGTGTGCGTGGGAGGTCACATCTACTTATAACATGTGTACCATTGGCAACTGACAGACATCCTAAGGACATCATTGTAAAGTACAGCTGCTAGCACATAATGCTCCTGTGGACTGCAGCACAGATATTGGTCAGTATATGTCAAAATTCTGACACACTCTGTACAGTCCAGAGGTATACACATACACCCTTAGTGCAAAACATGTGTACCATGCCTGACAATATGGATGTAGACAGCCATGTAGATGGGTATAACACATAATGACTGGTATACATATGCCACCATAGGTTATGCATTCACACACCCCTGTCTGGCCTGACACATAATGACTGCTGGTACAGGGGTGCCATGGCCACATACTACCCATTACATATTGACATATATCTGTACAGCATCCCACTGCTCTGTCTGATGTACATGACTGTTAAGGGTGGCCCAGCAGCAGTACGTCTGGCAAGTATCTGCACATAACATATCACTGGGTAAGTACATTAAACTGCTAGGCATGTAACAATGCACTGTGCAGGCTACAGGCAGACTGACTCAACACTGGCCTACATCTCCTATGGGGAATGCACATGTACCTGCATATATAGCAGGCTCAACAGTCATGTCACAGCACATGGTAAGATACACCTATGTGAAAGTGCATAACCACAACCAATGTGAACACAGCCACAGCCACATATGGTAAGCTAGCATAATATTACAGTATATGGACTATCTGTTCTACACCATCCTCACCATCCTCACATGTGCCACTCACAGACCGACCCTACATATACTGGGCTGCTACACAGTTTGGTCTAATGGCTGTCTGTGGTATGGGATGTGTGTGTATGGCCCTACAAACATGTACTCCCATACAGTACCATACAGTGGAGCAGCATGTAACATCATAAAGGAGGGGAACAAGAACAATGACATCTACCACAGTCTGTACATAGGCTAAAGTACATATTAACAATACACACACTGTCAACATTCACAATAAGTACACAGACCTCAGTACTGTACAAACATCCACAGAATGTCCAGGTGATGTCATGTAATATAACCCCTACTGTACATAACATGTGTAGCAGTTGGATATATCACTGGCTTTTTATCAGATATGATGAAACTAATTCTGGTGTACAGCACATATGCACCACTTCATGCACGACATATGTACAAAGGTTGACAGAGGTGTGGTTGGAAGTACATACACTGGGCCAATATTGACATGTTGCTGTGATATCCTCATACATTTACTGTTGTAACAGGGTTTGTTGCAACATATGTCCTATGAGGGATATGACGTCAGCGACTATCACAGCTTTCACCATCTACAGACTGCAATCCTCACACTACCTTCTACAGTCCACAGATAGATGCTCCGTGGGTAACACATGAAACTAAAGGCACAACACTGCCCAGTCTGCAGATGACACTGCAGATGGAGATTCCTCATAAACATGGAACTGACATGGCAGATATTGAGACATGTACGACAGCCATATCCACACAAACGCTGTTAAACCAACATTACTCCAAATGCAGTATAGCAGTACTTACAGTCTGTAGTCAGGTCAGGTACACCCCCCTCCTGTTTGTTGCCCTCTTTCCACAGTGTATGTTGTTAGAGGTAAATCCCCAATCCATCTGAAATGCTGTTTTCCAAATGACAGATGTAGTTCCTGCTCACAATGAATGAAAAGGGCCAACAAAATCATGATGTTCCTAGATATTGAAGTGTGTTTCCATGCAACTGGCTATGGGAATGTTACCACAGCTGTTTCACATGCAATCAGCCAGGGGAGGGCTGCAATTCATGCAGAGGCCATCACTTAAAATACACATGCTGCTGCCTAAGCAAAGCAGGTGTAGGTCTCCACATCCACCAGGGAGGGAGTGGGGGAGGCAGACAGAGGCAAAGACATGTCAGGGAGGGGTTGGAGATTAAAACTGAAGCATATTTGTGTCACACACCTACCAGCAGAGGGTATCAAACCCCTGACAAGTATGTAGTGCTGTCACAGTTCAATGCAGTTATTGGATGCACCACATGGTTACCTGTTTTGGAGCACTCAAAACATATATGTGATGGTGAGTGACATCTGCAACAGGGATACAGTAACTATACGGTAGGTGACATACACGTGCCTCTCCACATGAACAGGTGCCAGCGTCAACATTGCCACACTCTCACAGGGACACACTTGACAGGGCCAGGAGTACAACTCATCAGTAGTAGGATTGCCACAACATATCACTGTGCAGGTATCACATGCACCACATGGGTTATATGGAGGTTGTATGGGCAAAGAGTGTGAGGAGGTGTCTGACATCAGACAGCATGCTTCAGTATGCCCATGGGGGTTGTAGTGAGTGTGGATGTGAACATACGCACCATACACACACACACACACACAAACACACAGTATGCCAGTACTGACATGATGGGTGCATGTCTGCATGGGTATGTGGTGGTCGACTGTGTCAGCAGGCTATACAAGGGTAGGCAATGGGCATATCTTGGCATCAGGCCACATGACAATGGTCTGCATTATGGCTCAGGGCTGTAGTTTCTGCATTTGCTCACACAGGTGGGTATTGTATCCCCCATCCTGTCACCTGGGTGACTATTGTGTGTGGCCAATGGTGTGCATCGCTTGCCATGTATGTGTTCCTTAGTCCATGACATGGACGGTGTCTAGGATGTGCACACCACCCATATGCATGTACAGTGACATGTGGAACTGTACATGGGGTGTCTGGCCCATGTTGTGAACACAGATTATCATCAGATGTGCCAGTCTTGCCCATCTGTGGCAGGAACTGGTAATGTCCATCAGGCGTACCCTGCACCTACATTGATAGCATGCTAGCAGCATTCCCTAGTGTCAGTGGCATCTGTCCATACAGGGCATGTTGTCAGGCATGGTATGTCCATTGTGGGTCACATGTGATGGCACAACAGGTGGTGCAGGTGTCCATTGGGGAACATGGGGGAGGTGCACTGTCTGCATGTACATGCCTATTGGACAGATGGACAGGGTGACATGCCCTCTGTAGCCCACTGCTATCACTCCATAGTTACTATCAGTGACCATTATGCAGTGTACTACCCACATATTGGCTGTTGCCTAGGCATGTGTGTGTATGAGACATGGGTTGAGAGTGTGCTTTGGGTAATACCGGGGTTGCTAACTGTGATTGCCTGGCCTTGATGTCACATGTATGGGTATGGCTTTGCACCCCAGCCTCTCAGCTATTTCACATCTGTTATCCATGTACGGTGGACATTGGGATATATAGTTGGGCCACCATATAAGAAATATGCAAAACCCACTCCACATTGGCCACAGGTGTCACACACTCCTCTACACAGGGCACTAGTTACAAACACACACACCTGTCATGTCTGGGAGTAGAACCCCTACCTAACTAATTTATTATGCTACAGCACTACACAGTTATAGTATGTACCACAGACATTACTGGAATACTCCTTTCCCAAAGGTGTATTTCACAATGAATGACATAAGCAGGATTACCAAAGCAGGATATTTGAAATGTACTGCAAGTGACTAGCCTAAAATGCATTGCTCCCTACACAGACACACACAAAACATCCACAACCGACATGTGTGGGTATAGAACCCCTGCCAGAGATCTATATCACACTACAGCATAGAGCTGTTATAGGATGCACCATGGGGATTACTAGAGAGCTCCTTCCCCAAAGGTGTATTTCTCAATGAATAACATCAGCAGGATTACCAAAGTAGGGCATTTGAAATGTAGTGTGTGTGACTAGCCTGAAATGCATTGCCCCCTACACAGACAGTGAGACACACACAAAACATCCACAACCAACATATGTGGGTATAGAACCCCTAACAGAAGTCTATATCACACTATAGCATGGAGTTTTTATAGGACGCACCATGGGGATTACTAGCGAACCTCTTCCTCAAAGGTGTATTTCACAATGAATGACATCAGCAGGGTTACCAAAGTAGGGCATTTGAAATGTACTGTGAGTAACTAGCCTAAAATGCATTGCTCCCTACACAGACATAGAAACACACACAAAATATCCACAACCAACATGGTGGACATGGTGGGGATATAGAACCCCTGACAGGTCTATATCACACTACAGCATGGAGCTGTTATAGGACACACCACAGGGATTACTCAAGAATGCCTTCCCCAAAGGTGTATTTCACAATGAATAACATCGGCAGGATTACCAAAGTAGGGAATTTGAAATGTACTGCGAGTGACTAGCTTAAAATGCATTGCTCCCTACACAGACAGTGAGACACACACAAAACATCCACAACCGACATGTGTGGTTATAGAATCCCTGACTGAGGTCTATATCACAAGACAGCACAGAGCTGCTCCCTACACAGACATTGAAACACACACAAAACATCCAGAATTGCCATGGGTGGAGATGTAACCCTACCACAGTTCTAAATCACACTCCAGCAGTACACAGTTACCAGATGCGCTACAGAGATTACCAGGATACAACCTTCTTAGAGGTGTATTTGGCAGCCTTGCCAAAGTTGTGTATATGAATTGTAAGGAGTGTGAGTACCCTAAAAAGCATTGTTCTCTACACAGTTAGAGACAGACAGACACGCACACACAGTTGCCAAGTCTGGGGTTAGAACACCTACCTAAGTACTTTATCACACTACAACAGTACACAGTTACAGGACACACTAAAGAGATTACTGGGCAACAATCTTCCCAGAGGTGTATTGCTAGGTGGGAGACGTCAGCAGCCTTGCCAAAGTTGAGTATATGAATTGTAAGGAGTGTGAGTACCCTAAAAAGCATTGCTCTCTACACAGTCAGACACGCACACAAACACACACTCACACAGCTGCCAAGTCTGGGGTTAGAACTCCTACCTAACTAGTTTATCATACTACAGCAGTATGGGACATGCCACAGAGATTACTGGGCTACAACTTTTCCAAAGGTGTATTTCACATTGGATTACCTCAGCAGGCTTGTTATAGTAGGGCTATGAGGAGGGCAGTGTGTGCATGGGCCATAACCCATTCATGTACAGGTTGACACGTCACATGCGGGCACACATGGGGTCATATGTCACAGGTACATGTATACAGCTGCTAGATGACTACTTCCTTGTACAGTCATGTTGCACAGCTGGTACGTGCACCACATAGTCTGTAATGCTGACAGATACTGGTGGCTAGTATCTGCAGTGAGTGACATCTGCACCTCATGTGTTTGGGGCCCTTTGGCTGTGTGCTGGGTGGGACAGGCCTGGATGGCTCCTTGTCACAGTGACCCTCTTCCACACATCTATGTATGTCTACCTTTGGCTTATTATAGTGTGTTGTCCTGACATATATGTCTGTATTCCTATCCACTGTGTGCAAGGCATGAGTGGTGCATACTGACGAGTGTCTGCACTAGCTGTGCTTAGCTAGGAGCAAACCTGAGCCACAAGGCTCCAATCTGCTTACAGTATGCCTGACACACCCACCCATGATGTCACCTACCTCCTAGTCTTGCATCCAACTATTCATACTCTTACACTATTGGACCTGACTCACATGCTGGGGAAAATTGGGATTCACTCTCCTTCCCCTCATTTGCATAGGATCACCTGCTAATGCATAGTTACATGTGTCACACTGAGCCTCCCCCCTTAGCAACCACTACTCACTGGCCAGGTTGTCTTCTGCCTGCCATTGACTTGCATGGCAGAATACTGATGTTAGTTAGAATGTTTATTTTAGGTTTATTTTCTTATTTTCCCCCAATCCCATTTGTGTGCCACTGCCCTATGTTTAAACATCCAAGATCTGCTAAAAAAAATAAAAGTTGATTTTTTAATTTTCTTTATTATTTGCAATGCCAATGGCCTTATACTTGGCCATTGGCCTGCTTCCTCAATGATATACAGCCTTTGTTTGGGGCTGTCATAGCTCCGTTTTGGATTACTAACCAAGTACATTTCTGCAGATAGCACTAGTTTTGCACAGACTATTGTAAGCTTCCTGGATTGCAAAATCACCTCATTTGCATGGACTTCTCCTGCAAATGGGGTGATTTGCATACCAGGGCTTAGTCCGTGCATGATTAGTGCAGGAGCTCTCATACACACCCCTGCAGGCTGTTCCTGGATCGCACGGCAGACATATTGCCTGTATGAGCTCCTGCACTAATCATGCATGCCGTGCAGGGCATAGTGAACCCAGGGGTTTGTTTCTGTATCTTGACAAGTGATATTTCTAGGAAGAGTCAAAATTCAACTACATGCATATCAACCAGAGTCACTGATTTCACATATGACCATTTCTTCTACAGTTGGCTCCTCTTGAAAGATTTTGCCACAAAACTATATATTACATTTTCAATACCAGTTGAATACCATTCTTAGCCTAACACAATGTAGTTTTAAATGACAGGAAAGAGTGTATAAGATTGAGTGACTGCAAGTTATCCATCTGGGAAGCAGATTATACTAAAATATATCTGTATCATTAAGGAAGCCACCTTTTATATTGTCCTAAAGCGTAAAGTCACCAATATCTTTATTACTTACCTCCCTTCTGAGAAAATTTGTGATTATATGTCTTTTACATAGTTACAATAAAAACATAAGGAGAAATTTTGGTTGACCAAAATGTTTTTTTGATGTGAAAAAGTACATTGCATTTGCAATACTTAAAGATAGTTCTCTCTTCTAAATGGAGGTAATGCAAAGTTTTGCAAATCTGTCAATCTCAGCTATTTTTGTTATGGACAGCTATTTAACACACTAGTACACTTAAATGGAAAGAATGCTCAACCATTCATTTATAACTTCTGTGAAGTTTATATTTAAATATGACAGTGTTTTCTGAATCAAAATGTAACAGATACGTGAGCTGCACCTAAGCCTTACAAAACCTGCACCAGGTAAACAAAAATATGTGATTTAATGTACAAAATGTATGCCTTTCTTTATTAGGGAACAATGTAGGAACTTTTTAACTTTCACTATGAATGTAAAACAAAAAAGAAAATATGTAAAGTCTGTAGCTCCCTCCAGCTGAGAACCACAGCAATTATACATAGGAAGTGAATATGTAATTACATGGTTCGTGACTTTTCCAAAGTTAGGCTGCTAACAGATAACAAAACAGCAATAACAAGATTCTGTGGAGTGATAGTTGGCCAAGACCGAATAAATGGGCTTATTAGTGTACAAATGTGAAAACCTGTAAATGAAGATATAAAGCAAATAGCTAAGGAGAGGAAATCAGAACATTTGAGAAGGGAAGAAGAATCCTACAGCATGTGACTTGTGAATTGCTTTAGAATTTTGTTCTCTTCCTTGAAATTCAGAGAAATTACAGATATGAGCCAACAATTCTATCAGTTAATGGCTAAATAAAGTTGTAGTTAATATAACAGTTCAAAGAGATTATCTTCTATTCCTACATGCAGTCCAATATCTCTCAGTCAATGTGATTTAACTGTATTAATTCATTCTTTTCATGTAAAATATATTTATTATTTACTTTTGAAAAGTTTGTCTTTGGTTGTCTATTTATGTATTTATTATTTGATAAGAGGGTATTGACAGCTAACTGGTGGCAAAGCTGTTGACATCCATCCCCATTGCCAGACTGCTTTTGCTATTTACTGTCATTTGTGTTTATAATTATAGTTTATTTACAATGGTGAAACTGTGACAAAATGTATAATGTTTGAAACTGGGAGTGTGTCAGCATGGTTTGTGGTGTAAAATGCTTGCAACTAGGATTGTGTCGGTGCGGTTTGTTTTCATTTATATAGATGCATGACTGCTTATGTCATAAATGATGGTTTGATAAAGATGTTTCTTGTTTAAAAAAGGGGGAAGGAATTGAATAATTGGTGTAATGTTGTTTAGGTTATATGATATATAGTAATATATGCAAAGCATAATGTTTGTTAATTTTAACTTGTTAATATAGTTGGATTACATTTATATAAATGTAAATGTGTTTTTGTTACAAGTGTTTAAAAAAAAAGAAGGTCCCCAGCATGGTAAACTGAGGTGGTGACAGTTTGCTACCATGAACATGATAAAATGTTGTAGTTTTGTAGAATACCCAACTTTCCTGTAAATGCATATGAGTGTGTGTGTGGGCAGACAGATTAGCAGCCCATACAAAAGAAAGTAAAAATTGTAAAAAAAAAAAAATAACAATACTGAAAATGTTTAACAGTAGTAATATTGTAATCTGTCTACTATGAAGCCTCACAAAGGGGGTGGGATGGTGATGGTAAACAGTGAAGAATATGATTACAATATGCTATCAACCCTATATGACACTGAAAAATATGAAATAGTATCTTTAAATCAAATTAACACAGCACAAAGGAAGGTACAATTATTTATAGAAGATTCTTTGTACCAGGGAGCTATTAATGAAGTAACACACAAATTTTTGGTTAACAAACATCCTGTCATCCCTACAGTATTTGGAATTCCCAAAATCCATAAGAATATTGACAAGCTCCCTTACAGACTAATAGTCTCAGCTAAGAATAGCATGACATATCCCTTAGCCATATTTGTGGATAGGTTGATACAAAACACAATGAAACCTACTCAGTATATTTTAAAAGACTCCTGGGATTTTTTGAGAAAAATAAAACAAGAGTATTACTCGGATGGAACAAGTTTTTCAACAATAGACATGGTGTACCTTTTCACTTCTATTCCACATGATGCAGGACTGAACTGCTCCGAGATGCAGTTTTGGAAATGACTAACTTAAATGGAGCATTACTTAATTTTGTGATTAATGTTATGGAACTTGTTTTAAAGAACAATAATAGGGCGTCCATGGAGGCAAATTGTGCCCCAAACTATGCTAAACTAGTAATGTATGCATGGGAGAAACAGCATGTATTCACTTTGGGTTTTGATCAGTACTGATTTGTTTATTTGAGATTTTTGGATGACATTTTTATTCTGTGGAAAACAACTGGTGAAATAAGGGATGTATTTGTAAAACACCAAAAACCAGCAAAAGATTAGGGAAGCGGCCTTCAACACTTAAACCAGAACAAAATCTAAGCAGTTTAGAAGGCCATGAAGACCCACACTCCAGAGACACCCAAAAATAATAATAATAAAAAAAAAAGTTGCATTTACATATTTTCGGGTGTCTCTGGAGTGTGGTTCTTCGTGGGCTTCTGAACTGCTTAGATTTTGTTATGTATTTGTAAAAACAATTAACAACAACTCTTTTCTAAAGTTTACCTGTGATCATACAGATGATTGTGCAAACTATCTAGATGTAACTATATTTAAAAAACAGAAAAAAAGTTTGGTTCCAAGCTTTACAGAAAACCAACATTTTTTAATAGTTAACCTAGACTACAGAAGTCAGCACCCTTTCTATACTAAAAAGTATATAGTGAAAGGGAAGATTGTATGTGCAGCAAGAATGTGTTCAGATATTTCCTTATTCAAAATAGAGTTACGAAATTTGATTACTATGTTCAAAGAAAGAGGATATCCAGAAAGTTTGTTATTTGATATTGGAAAAACTATTTTGAGTGAATGGGGTAACAAGTACACCCCTTTGTTGAGTGCTAATGAAGAAAATACAGTGAAAACTACTGTTGACATTTCATTTCCAAATTCTGTGGTTTTATAATACAGTGGGGATTCCACTTCTTTGAGAGACATTATAACAAAAAATTGGGTAATGTTTAGAAGTAGTGCTGAGACAATTGACATTTTAGGTCAAAATCCTACTTTTGTGTATAAAACAGGGTGGAATTTGAAAAACTATTTTGAATATCCCACAAAAGTGAATACTAAAATGATTAATGGAACTAAAAAATATGGGAGATGTAATTATTGTAGTGACATCTTACAAAACAAAACAGTGTCTGTAGGTAACCCGGAACAGTGTATTAGTTTGGACACATGAAATTGTGACGGTTCTGGTCTTCTATACATTGCAACTTGCTCCAAATGTAATGATTTCTACACTGGGAAAACTGTTAGGAGTTTACATAAACGTATATATGAGCATTTGTATGCTATTAAAAACAAAGAGGAGAACAATGCTTTATATAAGCATACAACATATTGTGGCTATGATTCAAAATTCTTATTTGGCATTCTGGAAAAAGTTAAAAGGGATGACAAGGGAGGCTTTAGGGACAATAGGGTAGAAGAATGTGAACTTAAATGGCAATTAAGGCTGAATGCAACAACTTTTCCTGGTATTAATGAACATATATCTATCTCGCCTGTTTTAAAGAAAAAAGCAATGATTTTATGATCTATTCAGTGAAATGTTACTGTTTCTTTAAGGGAACATTGAGTGAGTAAGTCATATGATGATTTTAAATGCTATTTAAATGATAGTTTCATTTGTAAAATGGTTCTGAAGAAGTTCCTTTGGGGAACGAAAGCGCTTGACTATTTTTTGTTTTGAATTAAAGTGTTATTTATACTACGACATCTTGTCTGGACCTTATTAGGAATTATCCACCCTGTTGGCTTGTTATTTGGTATAATCTGTCTACTAAACAAGCCAATGAGTTAGAAGAAAAACTGTACAACAGAATATAATTAAACCTAATGATAATGCAATGCATATGTGTATCTCAGCCTAGAAATGGCACATTAATTTTAAACCCAAATGAGAATAACGGAGAAAAGAAGTTCTCCCTACCAAATATTGATTAAAGGTCAGGTGGGATTTTAAAATATAGATAAAGTAAAACACAAATTGATAATATCAGCAGTAAGAAGAAGTGAAAAGGCAGTTTGAATTGTACAAAACCCAAAAATGTTCTTCAGATTCTAATGCTTCAAATAGCAGCAGCCAAGATAAGTACTCAGTATATGAACAAAATGGCAAACAAACAAGAAAATACTTAATTCAGAATAAAGTGCTTATTAAATCAACATGTAGCACCTGAAATTATAGTCAAGGGGAGAGTAGAGCAACAGACCTGTCTCCTCAAAGATAACCAAATAACTAGCAGAAAACTAAACAAGAGGATGCTTACTTCAGTCTAATGCAGGACTAAGCCACTGCAGCCCCACTGGCCACGTTAATCATATATCTGTGCCAAAACACATCTTTGTATTATTGCATAATAACAGTGATAACTTTCCATTCACGGCCATCAACTAAAGCTGATAGATTTATAGTAGGAAGCAAGGGGAGAGTTTAAAATAAAATGAAAAATAAAAGATAATTAAAAGATCACTAGTTAACTAAGAACACTCTGCTGTCCAAGTTCAGACAAGTTACACCTGAGACATGATGAAGAAAGTGATCGGTTAGTGGAGCAGATGGATTTATACTGGGAGAGTGAGTGAATAGCAGTTAATGTTTGCACTAATAATGTAGCTCCACAAACTATAAAATGAAATGAAAAAAAAAAACTTACTTCTGTGGCATAGGTAGATAAAGCCCTGACTATAACCAGATGACCCTAGTTTCAATAGTGACTCAGACAATGGAATAGATGGGCAGGAAAGGGAGGGAGGGAGTGGCTTATGATGCCATGCCTATTTGGAAAGGGAGAGTTACTAGTTCTGGTCATGACAACCCCCATCATACAAATGGTAACTTGCATGATACCAGCTAACACAAGACTGGGGAAACATTATCTTCACAATCCAGTGTCAGTGATGGCAGCCCTGACAGGCATATATCCAGAAACAAACGCACATTGAATTTTCTGGCAAATCACTGAGGATTACAGTCAATCAGTAATGCCATGAATTAGAGTTTCAGAAAATGTATGTTGATGCAAAACCTGCCATTCTATTAACATTTAAGTGAATTAAAATAGTAGTTAGAAACTGTCCCTGATTTCTGAGCTTTTTTTTCTCCCATTAAATTTGGCTTTGTACCTGATTCTTGAGAAAAGATGTTGAGGACATTTGGTTTGTGGTGAATATCACTGTCAAATCACAGACATTTTTAAAAATATAAATCTTAACTTTTTACTCATTCCTTGATATTTCTATCACTTTCCACCATACCATTTCAGTAAAAAAAGTCTTTTTGGCATACTGTGCACTTTTGCAGTACACCAATATAGTGCAATTTTTGCCACTGATACTGTTACTTAAAACATATGTTTATTTTCTTGTTTTAATTGTGTGTGTGTGTGCGTGTGAGTGTGTGTGTGTGTGTGTGTGTGTGTGTGTGTGTGTGTGTGTGTGTGTGTGTGTGTGTGTGTGTGTGTGTGTGTGTATTTTTCTACATGGGATTGAGGTGTTATGCCAATTGTTGCCATTTCTCTTAATTCAGTGCCACTCTACTACCTTCTTTAATAGTCATGCGTGAATGTTGCAGGTCTTCTCTTGCACATTCCATCCACCTCTTTATCGGATGCACTAATTTCTTCTTACCTTCTTCCTGTCTGTCTCAAATCTTCTTCACCAGATTGTCTTCTATTGTTCTGCAAGTGTGACAAACCACCATAATCTGTTCTCTTTGACCTTCTCTGTAACTGAAGCTACTTATACGTCTGTTTTGATGTCCTCATTTCCTCATCTGTCCCATAGTGTGCATCCTACCACCCATCTCGGGCACTTCCATCTCCATCATCTCTAGCTTCCTCAACTGCACTGCCTTTATTGCCCAGGTTTCTGTATCATACAGCAGTACTGGTCGCACCACTGTTTTGTACACTACTTTTCAGCTTCTTTGCCATTCTTCTATCATACACTACACCTGACAATCTGTGCTGGTTAGCTGCAGCCCAACTGATTCTAGCTTTGATCTCCTCATTCAGACTTTTCTTCTCCTCAACCACCCTCCCACATAGTTGAAGCTGTTAACCTGTCCCACTATTTTCCCTTCTATCTCAGTTCTCAGCTTCTTCTGATTCCCCCCATTTGCTGCCATTACAGCTGTCTTATCTGTACTCATTTTCATCCCATGTGGCTTCAGTTTTGCATTACATTCATTCATTCATTCATTCAGACAAAAGATACAGTCAGTTAGGGCTGGTAAAGGTCGAATGGTTAACCACAGTGGTAAGTAATAGGGGGATAAGAGTTAGTAGCGGAGTGGACTGTGTGAGTATAGGTGAGGAAGTGTTGATTATAATTACTGGCAGAAGAGATATCCATGGTGAAAGACAACACAGAAACAAGATATTGGCTAGAAAGATCAGCTAAGGAAGAGAGAGAGAGGTTAGAAATAGGAAGTAAAGATTGTGATGGAGATTAGTCTGTTAATTGTGACAGTGATCTTTTTAGGAGGGAGGTGATCATAGACTTGAAAGACAAACACATTTGTCAATTCCATATTTGGTGTGGGATGTTATTCCATGTTTTAGGAACTAAGACAGAGAATGTTTTGCCTCCTGACTTGAGCTAAAGATAAAGATGAAAATAAAGACGATGCTATTTTGAATGGAATGGAACGTATGCATAAAATATTGAAGAGCAGGGATGTTCCAGACAGAGGAACAGTAGGAGAGGAGAAGGAGCTTGTAGGTAAGGGTAGACAACATACAATATGATCTCTACAAAAACGAAATATATTATTTTTGAAAAGGATTAGGCAATGATGCTTGTGTTTTAAGAGGCCTGTTCATGAAACACCATGTTTTATTCCAGTTAATATACAGACTGGCTGTGTCAGTGCCATAATCAGTGAGAAATGGTAGCTGATACTGAAGTATAGATAAAAGTATCTCTATTGCAATGGTCGTGCAGGCAGGAACATGTTACCCATGTAGCAGGATTTTACCATATTAGTAGCTTCACTTCAGCAATTTCTTCCTACTTGGTAAAGGACAGTGAATGATCTCAAGGTATTTTCGGACTGTTTCTTGTTTAGTACCAGAAAGAGCTATCACAACCAAATCATGAAGGGGTTCTAACCACCATTGCCTTCTTTGAAGTTGAGATAGGTCCAACTGCAGAAGAATTCTGATGGTTGAGAGGAAGGTGATATTTTCTCATGAGTTATATGGGTGCCAAGAATTTGGGAAATGGGGAAAAGGAGGCAACCAAGGGTAGATCCTTGAAGGACACCATTGCATTGAATGTTTTGTTTGGATCACTATTTATTACCTCGTATTCCATATGTACATAATTCAATACAGATTGTGATCCATCTCAATTCCATGACCCAAAACCATATGTTTTAAGCTCTTCAATAAGGAAGGAATGTGATACAGAATCAATATTGCTTGAAATGACACCCGTAGCTCAGTACGTTTACCTTCTTCTGTACTATTGTACATTTCAGTAGCCGGTAAAAAAGAGTTATTGCAGTGTTTGAGTTATTTTTGTTTCCTGAAACCATGTTAAGATTTATGAAAAACTAAATGTAGGCTGAGTTATTCTACTATCTCATAGACTACAATGTTTTCTTACAATATACTAGGTATAATGGCAGAGAGGAGGAGGAAGACTTGAGTATGGGAATAAAGATGGAGGAATGTCAAAGGAAGGGAGGGTGTTTCGAATATTTGCAACTGGGATAGCTATGACAATGTCACAGATTTGCCCATAAAACAAATGCTTTTAAGTAACTTAGTGTCATTAAGGGTGAGGGTTTTGAAGGAAAAAAAAGTAAAGCAGGACAAAGACACTGCAAATCATTCTGAATTATGTTTTGCTTATGGGGTATGACTTTTACTTGCACATGGAAGATAATTAGGAAAGCTGCTGCTCCAGCAAGATGGTTAGAACAAACAGTTCTATCAACTTGGATGTTGATGCCGCTTTTGAAATGGGTCCTCCCTCTTGCCATTGAGGCTGGATTGCCTTGAAAATGTTATGATGGCTTTGTTGCACTTTTGGTTATATACTCATTCCAAAATAGAGCTGTATTATGTCAGATGACCATGGATTATGACTGCCGGCATGTGTCCAGAAACAGAAACTTTTATTATTATGGTTGAAAAGTGTTCTGAATATGAGTAGTGTGCCTGGTGTTTCATTGGACTGGTCAGAGAAGGCTACAGTAATGTGGCATTGATCAGTTAAATGTGGCTGGGTTATATGTTTAGACTTTGTGAGGTCTATTTGCGATAATCTGGTCATGTATGGTATGACCATTAGTTTTGGGATTACATCTATTTGAGGATATAACTAATTATAGTAAAGAGTAGTTAGGGTTCATAGGAATATAGGTTCATATGAGGTTACTCCCACCTGGAGTGGTCAGGTAGGGGCTCTGCTTCATGAAAATAGAAAGTGTATTCCAGAGAAAGGAAAATCTCTGGCATACATATCTGTCTCTGCAGCATGATCTATTCATGTTAGAGATCAGGTTAAGATCTTTGGAGTGGGTAATTCTCGTGCAATTAGTTTTGTGAATATGCAACATTTAAACGAAAGCTGGTTCAATGTCTGCCTTCTAGGTCAGACACAGATCACCTTTCAGTAATTGGTAGGAAACTGAATACAGTGATAGGACCTTTAATCATTCCACATATGACATGTTGGTTATACTCTATATTTTTTTGGTTAGAAACCACTGAGGACACTCTACCTGTTGCAGGTACTTGGTGAGGTCATGTCAAAGGGTGCATTGTACTCAGTTATTGGTCTGATAAGGGATGATCACAATGGTACTGTGACATCCTTAGAGTTGGATGCCATGCCCTTACTTATAAGTTGAGCCACAAAGAAGGATTTTCTCACCACTGTGGAAACATGGTGGTCAAAGTTTAGATTACTATCTATCTGAGTACCCGGATCTCTCACCACTGTGTCCTTTCTTGGGGGGAGGGGTTTATCAATGTTGTAATTTGCAGGAGTATTTGATTTTCCAAATGGCATCATTATGCACATTTTTGCATTTAGTTTGAGGCCTTGGCTCTGACAGTAATCATTAGTCTGCATCAGACTTTTCTGTAGGATATCAAGCATCATTTGGGGAGTCAGTGATTGCCCCTGACTTGCAGTCATCAGCAAACTTGGTAAGGCAAAGGCTATCTGTATTTGACTTGACATCTGAGAACTATAGTCCAAACAGGACAGGGTCCACACTGAGCCCTGCACCACTCCACTGGTGAATTGCCTTTTGCTGGATGTGGATTCCCCCACTCTAATAACGTGTCCTATCTGTGAGCCATTTGGCTATCCATCTGGTGACGTAAAGGTTTGTGCCCAATTTTGTGAGTTTATCAATAATACTTGAGTGGGGTATTGAGTCAAAATGCCCTGACCATGTCAAGGGAGATGATATGCACTGTCTTACCCTCATCCATGACCTTGGTGACCTTCTCAAAGAAGTTTACCACATTGAGCAGGCAGGAAAGGCATGTGATGAATCCAAACTGGGTTGGGTCTAGAATCTGGAGATTTCCTATGTCGTTCTTAATTAGGTTCATGATTATCCTTTCCATAGCCTTGGATTTGAGGCTAGTTAGACTTATGGATCAGTAGTTTCCTGGGTCAGTTAATGTTTCCCCCTTGTACAGAGGGATGACTGCTGCTGTTCACCACTACTTTGGGACAAAGCCTGTCCTGAAACTGTGGTTAAATAGAGATCTGAGTGGGTCTGCTAGGTTATGTTTCAAGCTATTTAACAGACAACCTGGGAGCCCATCAGAGCCCATCAATGCCATGTTTCTAGATTTAGAGTGTGCAGTGGCAACCTGTTCTTTTTTGATAACAGGCAAAGGAATGGTAGGGGGTATTTTATGGGGAGTGAATGAAGGTGATGAGGAGGTGAAATCTGAGCTGAATTTATCAGCCAGCAGGTTTGCTATTTCTTCTGGCTGAGTATAGCTAGTGCCTTCAAGGCCATGGAACACATTATCATGGACCTTATAAACAAGGACATTAGCAACCTCCAAATGCTTGACCCCACACAGTTTGTTTTTGTCAAAGGGATCTCATGCCTGTTAAACTTGATCAACTTCTTTGAAACAGTCACCAAAGCCATGGATGAGGGGAAGACGTGCACACCACCTACCTTGACCTAGCCAAAGCCTTTGACACAATTCAAGCATAATATATAAACTCTCCCAGCTAGGCATCAATCTGTATATTACCAGATGGGTAGCTAACTGGCTCACTGATAGAACTCACTCAGTCAAAATAGGGGAAGCCACCTCTAGTGGTAGACCCGTAACGAGCAGTGTACCCCAAGGTTCTGTCTTGGGGTCTCTACTGTTTGGGATATATTTTTCTGAGGTGCAATTCAAAACCAGTGGTCTGTTCCTGACCACGTTTTCAGATGACAGCAAGCTGAATGCTGTCTTAAATCCCCTAGTGATATAGGTTCATATGTTCATAGGTTTATACTAGGCTATCTGCCCTAAGGCATTTATAAGCCTAGCCCAAATTATTGTGGCTTACGCCACCCCTTATATGAAAAAATACTGTGCCCATTAGTTTGTTGTGCCTCTGTCCAGCAGTGACCCAGAGATGATTCCCGGGGTAAACCTACGATCTCCCATCCACAGGTCTAGATTTCTCTTGAACAGAGTCAGCGAGGTGCTCTGCCTCACATGGACCTTATTCCACAGCATAGGGAGTCTCTGAGTGATAAATCTATCCCTCCAGCACGCCCTATTTATATCCAGGTTTAAGTCGCTTGCTCTAGTGGTTTTGGTGGATTTGGATTTTTGAGGTGGAGCATGTCCATTAATTCCGGGTTGGACATGGCCTTGTATGTCAGGCACATGTCACCTCTGAGCAGATGGTATGCGACTGAATAGAGCTGGAGTTTCTTCAATCTGGCAGCATATGACGGATTTTGGAGTCCCTTTATCCTTTTGGTGAGGAACTTTTGGGGTCTCTCCAATTGCTGCAGATGTCGGGTGAGATACATCCCGAATGGGGCATTGTACTCGATCATTGGTCTGATAAGTGAAGAGTACAGGGAACAATGACCTCACTAGATCTGGATGTGAATCCCTTCATGATCAGGTGGGCAATGTAGAAGGTCTTTCTAACCACTTTAGCAATGTGAGTGTCAAAGAAAGGCCACTGTCAACCTGGGTCCCCAGGTCCCTGATAACCTCTTCTGTGCTTAGTGGATTGCCACCTATATGGTAGCTTGGGGTTACCTTGTTTTTCCCGAAGGGTATGACTATACATTTTTGGCGCTTAACTTCAGGCCATGGCTCTGGCACCAGCTATCTGTTTCCGTGAGTCCCTTCTGAAGGATATCCGTGTCCGATGCACTTTCCACTATGGCGCCCAGTTTGCAGTCATCTGCAAACTTTGTCAGCCAAAGTCCTCCCATGTTGGCCTGTACTTCTGAGAAGTAGATGCCAAACAATAGGGGGCCAAGGACCGAGCCCTGTGGGACACCACTTGTGACCGGCTTGGAGTCTGACACAGCGCCAGCAACTCTAACCCTGTGGGTTCTGTCCTTAAGCCAGTTTGCAACCCATCTTGTGACATATGGGTTTACATTTAAGCTGGTTTTTCTACAATACCCGAGTGGGGTATTGTGTCGAAAGCCTTTGCAAGGTCAAGGTAGGCTGTATGGACTGCCTTTCCCTCATCAATGGCCTTGGTGACTATTTCCAAGAAGTCCACCAAGTTCAAAAGGCATGATCTTCCCTTGACAAAGCCAAACTGGGTCGGGTCCAATGTCTGCAAGTCCCCTATATCTTTGTTTATGAGCTCCATTATGATCCTCTCCATAGCTTTGCAGACTAGACTTGTTAAGCTTATGGGGCGGTAATTACCAGGGTCCGTGAGGCCACCTTTGTGGAGTGGGACCACAGTTGCCGCACGCCACCCTTGGGCACGTATCCTGTGGTAAGGCTGAGATTAAACAGCTGCCTTATGTGCGGGTTTAATTCCTCATTTAGTAGCACACAGCCGGGGACACCATCCGTCCCATTGATGCTGTGTTTTTAGCTTTAGAGAGAGCAGCTTTCAATTTGAGATGTCCGGGAGGCTACTCTCGGCTGGGATAGTTATCTCTCCTTTAGGGGAGAGGGGTGAAGTTTGCACTGAACCTGTCTGCCAGTATGTTGGCAATGTCTGTGGGTTCAGTGATTTTGTATCATTTTGGACTAATTCTGAGCATATCTGTGAGTTTCCACCCAGGTTCCTAACATAGCTGAAAAAGGCCTTATGATTGTCCTTTGAATCCATGGCAATTTTTCTCTCAAAATTGGCCTTAGTTGATTTTATGAGTGCTCGTATTTTTTACTAATAATGATCAGGGTGATTTCCTTTTATGGATTTTGTTCTATCATGTAATAGCTTTCTCCTCTTATTGTAAAGTTTGTTAATGGCTGGGGTCCACCAGACTGGACGTTTGCCCTTTGTGGAAAGAGTCTTGGTTTTATTTGGGATTGCCTGATCCATGCAGTCCTGGAGGTGTTCATAGAAGGCATTTGTAAGGGCTTCGCAGAGCTTGGGTTGTGGTTTCCTCTGACTCAGGGGCCTTGAAGGATACCACACCAGTCTTGAGTAGTGTGAAGTTTGCTTTAGAGAAGTTCTTCACTATGGTCTTTTGTTTGGGGTGATGTGGATTTCCAGTGAGATTAGTTTATGATCAGATCTCACCAATGAGGGATATACTTCCGTGTGGAGCATTTTGTCCCCATGTTTGTGACAATGAGATCTAGTATATTTTCTCCTCTCGTGGGAACAGTGACTAGCTGTTCCATGGCATTTGAATTTATGAACTCCAGGAACCAGAAAGTTAGGGCTTGAGTAATGTTCCCAGTCTATATTCGGTAGTTGAAGTCACCCAATATGATGGTGTTTGAGATACATTTATACCCTCCAGTGTCTTCAGGAAGGCTGTGTGGGGTTCCTGAGTTTGAGAGGGTGGCCTGTAGCATGCTACAATTTGTAGAGCAGTTTTGCCTATTGTTAGTTGCACCTGGATGGTTTCATGCTGTTGACCAACCTGGAGGTGTGAGTATCCTTTATGAATATGGATACACCCCCTCCTTTTGTGGAGTGGTCCGGGTTTTGGGGCCGGAACGCATGATATGAGGTAAAACCTAATAGTGCCGGGGTGCTCTCAGGAGCCTTGAACCAGGTTTCAGTTACAGCACAGACATCGATGTTCTCCATACTGAGAAGGGCCTCGAGTGCATTTTGAGATTTAGACTTCTGGCATTGAGCAGCATTACCCTCAATTTCTTCCCATTTTTGTTTTCTAGGGTGGTAGGTTTAGAATTTGAGCCAAGGCTAAAAAAGGCACTATGGGGTGGCAAGAGCCTTAGCCAATATCCGAATCCCAGGGTGACAGGTTGTCATCCCAGGCAGACAGACACTGGATCCCCTTTGAATGACACCAGACATTAAGCCAATTGTTAAAGCTGATCATCTTGTCTCTATATTGTGGCATCATTCTTGGTGAAGGAAGGATACTGCTCAGGGTTAGGGTCATACCTGCCTGGGCTACATAATCAGAGAGCTCCTCTATGTCTCTTTTCATGCAGTCCAGGGAGGTACGCCTCACGTCGCTCACACCAGCATGGACAATGACTGTGTCATATTTGTACTTGCTGTGGAGTGACCCAGTGCTTGTGTTATGTGGCGGATTCTGCAGCTTACTGTGACCCTCTCCTTGTTCAGCCTGGTGAGTGGGACGTCAGTGTGTCTGACTATGGAGTCACCTATGACAAGTATGTTTGGTGTTGTATTTGGCCTTAAGGGCTGTGACTGCTTTGCACACTGCTTTTGTGGTTTATGTGTTGCTTGTGGGGTGTCTTGAGGTAGCAGTTGTTTGGGTGTCTGCTTTGGAGGCCTCTGCTGTTTAGGTAAATTTTTACTCAGAGCCTCCGAGTATGTCTTTGTGTGAGGGCCTTACACAAACTAACGACTGGTGCCAGAAGCATGGCCTCAAACTGAATGCCAAGAAATGCATCATTATCCCCTTTGGGGAAAATGGTGTCCCTACTAATTATCACATTAATAACAATGTACTAAGCATGCAATCAGTCATGAGGGACATGGGCACCCAGGTTGATAGCAACCTGGCATTTGATCACCACGTTGCCTCCATTGTACAGAAGGCTTTCTACATGGTCCACCTCCTAAGTAAGGGTATTTCATCCAGGAACAAGGAGGAACATTCCTGTACTCCTCCCTTATCAGATCCATTATCAAGTACAATGCCCCCTTCAGCATGTACGTTGCCAAGCACATGTAGCAGCTGGAGAGACCACAGAGGTTCCAGAACAGGAAAATCCAGGGTCTCAAACACCTATACTAATCAGATTGGCTAAAAGCCCTGTCCCTCTACTCAGTCTCATACAGACTGGTCAGAGGTGACCCTGTGTCTAGCATACAAGGCCATCTCAGACCCAGCCTTGATGGAGTTGCTGCATATCTGTAAGTCAAACTCCACTTGCACAACCCATGAGCAAGGCCTCAACCTGGTCTCTGACATCAATAGAACTTGTTGGTGGGATAGATTTGTGTCCCAAAGACTCCCCCATTTGTGGAATAGACTCCCTCTCCATGTCAAGCAGATGATCTCACTAGCCCTTTTTAAAAGGAACATGGACAACTGGATGGGAAATAGAAAATACACCCCTGTGATCCCACCTATGTCTCTGCTGGACAGGGGAATCAAGTGCTGACTTTATGGGAACTTGGGCGAAATTCTTGGCTAGGCTTACAAGGGCCCCTGGCCCAATAACCTAGTATCAGCCTATGAACCTATGAACCATATACAGCCAACTCAGCACAATGTTGAGTGCTTCCCTTAAGATTGCAGACTTGACTAGAGAAATGTTTTGTGGTTATCCTTTGTTTGGGAGGCTATTTTAGGCTATTTTTGTCCCATACTTAGCTTTTGAAGACTTGACTAGTTCCATGATTTGCCGAGACTAATGAGGGATTTTTTCAATGTTTTACTCCCTCCCACTTACATCTATACAGGAATTTCTTCCTTCTGTTGTACAGTCTATTTATGAAAGGGATACACCAGGGTGGCTTGCTTTTCTGGTTAGACTTGGGTTTAGTTCTGTCAAGTACAGTCATTTCTATGCAGTTGTTTAAGTGGCTGTACAGGGCATTTGTGTATACTTCTGCAGAGGCCTCCATGTTTTAGGGGTTGGGGGAGCTTTAAAGTTACCTATGCTATCACTTAATAGGAGGTAATTTTCCTTGGAAAAATTCTTTAGGGTTTTAGGGTTTGATGGTGGTAGTACCATTACATTTATTTCAAAGGAGACTGATTTATGATCCAGTCTTACCAATAAGGAACTTATGCAGGGGGAATGGTGCAACACTCCCCCATGTTTGTAAGCACTATGTTAAGGATATTTGAACTCCTAGTGGGAGTGCATACCAGGTGTTACAGAACTATTGCATGGACAAAGTCCAGGAATTTCTCAGCCTGCATGTTAGTGGTCATATACGTTTCTCAGTTTATGGATGTGTAGATAAAATCACCCATGAAGAGTGTATTGGACTGAATGGTAAGTGATTCTAGTAACCTCAGGTATGTGGAGTTTTTTTTCGTGATTCATGGTCGGGGACCTACAGCCAGTCATGATATGGTGGGGGATACTGCTTATGGACAGCTATACATGGAGTAGCTCAAGTGAATCAACCTGCTTGATCAATCTAGAGGTGCGATTGCTTTTTATGTAAATGGAAACACCTCCTCCTTTCATTGTTTCATTTTCAAAGGGTGGTCTGAATGTATGGTTGGCATTGTCGCCTAGTACTGCTGGGGTACTTTTTGTAGCCTTGAACCATATCTCTGTAACTGCACAGATGTCAGCATTCTCCAGGGAAAGGAGAGCTTCCAGGGAGCACTTTTTCTTGTTATGATTCCTACCACTGAGCAGTAGTGCCTTCAGCTTGGCATTAGAACAATGTGTTGTATTGGTAGGTCTGTTGATTTGGCACTGCCTAAAAAAGGTACTATGGAGATAGATAACACCTTGGCCAGTATTTGAAAACCTAGCGGCAACAGGTACAGACCATCTCTGGCAAAGCAGTGCAGTCTGTTGATCATGTTGTTTCAGGCTGACAAATACTGCATCTCCATGGAATGACACCAGTAGGTCAGCCAATCATTTTCTATTTGTATTGTGGTATCATTCTTGGTGAGGGTATTATACTGCTCATACCAGCCTGTGACATGCATTCATAGAGCTCGATCATGTCTGTCTTCATATAGCTCGGGAAGGTATGTCTCAGGTCATTCACACCCCCATGGGCTATGACTGAACTGTATTGGTAGTCGTGGTTGAATGACCTGAGTGCCTGTGTGATCTGGTGAATCCTGGCCCCTGACAGGCAACTGACTGTAACCCTCTCTTTATCCATCCTGGTGAGAGGGGTGTCCATTTATCTCATGATGGAGTCTCCTATGACCAAGATGTTTGAATGTGTCTTATTTCACCTTAGGAGCTTGCTTGTTGAGACACTGTGAGGTGCATTTTTATGTGTAGTGGTTGGTGTTGACTTGGTTTTGTTCACATGTGGTTTCTGATGGCAGCATACAGGAGGCCTGTGAGGTTTTGGTAAGCTACTTGTGAGTACCTCTGCATATGGGGGTTTATGTGTTGAGACCCTATTTAGTGACAGAAATAATGTGTGTGTACCAACAACTTGTTTGTCATTGGATTTGTCTGTATAAAAGAGTCGTGTCTCAATTTTCATAATGTAACTACATCTCTCACGTACTGTGTTTGCTTGTTTCAGGATTAAGTGGATGTCAGTATACATGAGACAATTGCTATGCTGCCTCAGAATGCCCATGTAGACCAGGCTAGCCACAGAGACAGAAGGACAGTACCTATCCATGGTTTCAATTTTTTTTTACTATGGGTTTAACCAGGGAGAAGAGTGGAAATATTTAATTGGATTGGGATGATAGCATACGTACGAAGAATGGGTGCTATACTCAGTGTAAACTGCAGCAATTCAACAAAGTAATGCTGCTCTGAACACAAATTAAATGGTCCAAGAGCAGCAGGGAAATTAAATGTTCCTAGAGCAGCAAGAAAACTGGGGAAGGTTACAGAGACAGTTACTGCAAGGGAAATTTTAACTTGATAGATTTTGCATCCATAGTGGGGACTGCTAACCACCCCTGCATGGAGAGCAGCCTAGCACAAACACCAAGCTTATATAGAATCAGAAAAATAAGTTTTACAACAGCAAGGCTTACAAACCAATCAGCAAAACACACAATAGGTTTTCAGCCAGCAGCCCCCAATTCAGATAGGTTTGCTACACAAACCTCTGCCACTAAGGCGCAGTCAAAAACCCACTTAATGTAAAAATACTGGTTTTAGAACTCAAGTGCAGGGAAACCACAAAATACAGATACTACTCTCTGTAAAACCTGCTGATACAATGTAATTAAGTACTACAGCAGCAGTGGAAAAAGTTCAGCTTTAAAACTGTACTAACGTGCGAGAAATGTAACAATTAATGCATGATTCTTATGAAATACAGTAAAAAATAATCAGCAGAATTGCAAAATGATACTTATGTTCATTCTTTTAGCAGCAATTGGCTTTAGATGCAGCAGATTCAGTGAAAATCTCACATGAGGTAGCCAAAGCAAGAGTAGATCTGAGGAATAGAGGTGGAGGTGCATTCCCCCACCTTAATTCTATGTATCCTATCTGCAAGCCATTTAGCTATCCATCAGGTGCTATAGGGATTTATGCCTAAATCTGTGAATTTGTCTATAATACCCAAGTGGAGTAGTGTGTCAAATGCCTTTGCCAGGTCAAAGTAAGCAGTATACACAGTTATGTCCTCGTCCATGGCTATAGAGATTTTCTTGAAGAAGTCCACCAGGTTTAGTAGGCATGACCTACCCTTGAGGAAACCAAATTGGGATGGATCCAGTGTTTCAAGATTTGCTATATCTTTGTTTATCAGGTTTACAATAATTTTGGCCATGGCCTTGCATGTAAGACTATTCAAACTTATGGGTCTGTACTTCCATGGATCTGCTGATGGTCATCATTTGTGCAGATGACTGACTGTTGCAATCCAGTATTCTAAAGTCCGAAGCATGTCTGAAGGCTGCGATTGAATATAGACTCTAGTGAGCCTGACAAATCATGTTTACACTATTTAGGAGGCATC
Source organism: Protopterus annectens (assembly GCF_019279795.1). Taxonomy (NCBI): domain Eukaryota; kingdom Metazoa; phylum Chordata; order Ceratodontiformes; family Protopteridae; genus Protopterus; species Protopterus annectens. The sequence goes on from NC_056728.1 coordinate 318,145,078, forward strand.
CTGGGATATTATTAGACCCATCAATGCAATAATTTTAGCTTTGAAGAGAAAGTGCAGTGAGGACCTGTTCTTTAGTGATAGTAGGGGGAGAAATGGTACAGGGAATCTCCTAGAGGATAACTGGGGGTAATAGGGGGTGACATTGGAGCTAAATTTATTAGCTAGCAGATTTTCTATATCCGCTGGTTTGGATAAGGAGTTCCATTTACTATTAGTTCAACACACTATTGGGTATTCTCCTTAAAGTTGCATACATAACTGAAAACTGCTTTATAGTTATCCTTAAACTGGGAGGACATTTTTAACTCGAAGTTGCCTTTTGTGGACTTGACTAGTTGCCTGAGTTGCTTGTTGAGACTGATGAAGGAGTTTTTTTTTTTTGCCTTTTGGGCATAGCCCTTTCTATTTTTGGGCTAGAATTTTCTTCTTTTGTTATACAACATAATTATACTGGGGATCCACCAAGGGGGCTTATTTTTGGAGTTTGTTTATTTTGATTTGGCAATGCTGTTTCTAAACAGTTATTTACATGTTTGTACAGTGATTCCGTAAACACTATCACATAGGTCACAGTGTTCGCCAAGTTTGGTGGGCTTGGAATTTATCTATGTCATCGCATAATAGGAGGTAGTTAGCCTTGGAAAAGGTCTTAAATTTCTGGGGTCTGTTGGGAGTTTGGGTGTTATTTTTATTTCAAAGGTGACTGCTTTGTGATCTGATCCCATAAGTGAGGACATTACAATAGGGAGGATGCAACATTCCCTCATGTTTGTGAGGCAAACATCTTCGACCTGGTCCTCACAAACAAATGCTCAGCAGTTGTTTAGTTTTGATAATTCATTAGACACTGAAGTCACAATATAGGAGTGATTTTCTTTTAATAAGGAGAACAATGTTGCTCGTCACCTCTACAACAGTACTTATTTAGAAGGGCAAATGTAAATAAAAGATATTCACTGTTAACGTACCTTGATCAAGCCTGATCAGGCATTATGGAGATGGTTAATAACATGTTATATGATAAGGAAAGAAAAGAGAGTAGTTATTTGAGATTAGTCATGTGGCGCAGATAATGCCAAAAGATGTGTATTATGGCTATACAATCACCGGATGCATGCAATGATGGTTAATGAGCAAGGAAGGAGTAGAGAAGAATATGCAACAGAGAAGGATGTGTGACATTCTAATCCAGAAAGGTATTTAAGTTAATGAGGACATGCAGATGCAATGTATTATGATAGTATGAGCTAAGAGATAAATCAATGAACAAGATAATCAGTTGTAGACATTGCTCGAAGGCTGAACTGATAATGTATAGTAGCGATGGATGGGGGCAAGGTCCTTGCCTCAATTCTTTGAGGCAAAGAGAAAAACAAAGTGGTGAGAATAGACAGAGAAAACAGAAACTGCTTTATTACATAAGGCGATGAGGGGGTAATTGTAGAACAATGCACTGCTGCTCTGTATATTCAAAAATCATTATTCTATAGGAAGGGATTAGTTTGCCAAGTGGAGTTCAAGTAAATAACAAGGCAGTGTGACCAGGCAGTGAGCAGCAGGGAGCAACAGCTAGTGAGTGAAGAAGGGCAAATTTATAGGTAGGGAGAATGTAAAGAAGGATTGGAAGTAATAACAGTAAAGGACAGAGTTATTCTTAGAAAGGGAGATGTAACATACAGCATGATGGGATGCTAATGAAATGACGATGGGAGTTAAGTGGAGAAGCTGCTGGGCTGATATAAAGTTATATTAGGGAAATATAACAAGTAAAGAATGCTGCAAAGTGAATTGTTTTAGTTTCAGAAGAGAAGGAAATACATGAACATTAACTGGTAATGTTTTGTAGAGGCAGTTTATTATGGCACAACTGTTACTTAATGGTATACATCTATGTATAATACAAGGGTACAGTGGGAACTGGGGCATGTGGAATTTTGCTGTTACTCCATTTACATGGTCTCGAAAGTTCAAGGGGATGAACATGGCATACAGACTATGAAAAACACTAGTACTCACCTCAGTGTCTGTTGTGCATTTATTGTCTCTAGATGATTCTTTAACTATGAGTCCCTTATATTGAATGCTGAATATTTCACAGCAAATAGCATAAAAGGCATTTTGGATTATGTTTTGTTTGATTCTCTTTTCTCCCTATTTTCCAAGTTGATGTCTTACCCTTGTTAAATTGTTAAACTAAGTAATACAGTCAAATGTAAAGTCATTGTTTTATTAGAAGGGTTGCTAAAGTGCTACTTCCAAACTGAACCACTATTCTACTTATAGGTTCATAGGTTCATAGGTTGGTACTAGGCTATCAGCCCTAGGGCCTATACAAGCCTAGCCATAACAATTCCCTGGCTATTTCTTCCCACATTATTTACTTTCCTGGACCCCTGTCTAGCAGGGCGACTGATGTGATTCCTGGGGTGAATTTCCTTTCTCTCATCCAATCGTCAAGGTTCCTCTTGAAGAGGTCCAAAGAGGCACTCTGCTTGACATGTATGGGCAATCTATTCCAGAGTCTGGGGAGTCTCTGGGTCAGGAACCTATCCCTCCAGCATGTTTTGTTTATTGTGATGACAAGGTTTAGATCCCCTGGAGCGTGTAGCTCTGAGGGATTGGGATTTCTTTAAGGGTAGCATGTCCAACAGCTCTGGGTTTGACATGGCCTTGTATGTTAAGCAGAGATCGCCTCTGAGTAGATGATATGCGACAGAGTATAGCTGGAGTTTTTTAAGGCGGTCAGCGTAGGGCATCTGCTTTAGGCCTGTGATTCTTTTAGTGAGGTATTTCTGTGGCCTTTCCAGTTGTTGCAGATGTCTTGAGAGGTACATACCAAATGGGGTGTTGTATTCTATAATGGGTCTAATGAGGGATGAGTACAGTGGGACAATGACCTCCTTTTTTCTGGATGAAAAGCCCTTCGTGATGAGGTGTGCCACATAGAAGGATTTCCTGACTGTTGTGGCAATGTGGTTATCGAAGGTGAGACCACTGTCCACCTGTGTCCCTAAGTTTCTTATCACACTTTCTGTGTTTAGTGTACTGCCACCTATGTGGTAATTCATGGATACATGTTTTTTCCCAAAGGGGATAACAATACATTTCTTGGCATTGAGCTTGAGCCCATGGCTCTGGCACCAAGCATCTGTTTCTGTAAGGCCCTTTTGTACAGTATCCACATCATTTGGGGATTCAATAATGGCTCCCAGTTTGCAGTCATCTACAAACTTTGTTAGCCAGAGTCCCTTAGTGTTGACCTGTACTTCAGAGAAGTAGATGCCAAACAAGAGTGGCCCCAGGACTGAACCCTGAGGTACTCCACTTGTCACTTGTCTGGAGCTGGATTTGGAGTCGGCTACTTTTACAGTGTGGGTTCTATCAGCAAGCCATTTAGCAACCCATTGGGTGACATAGGGATTAATGCCCAACTTAGTAAGTTTATCTATGATTCCAGAGTGGGGGATGGTGTCAAAGGCCTTGGCAAGATCTAGATAGGCTGTGTGGACCACCTTACCCTTGTCCATGGCTCTGGAGACTGATTCAAAGAAGTCAATCAGGTTCAGGAGACAAGATCGGCCCTTCACAAACCCAAACTGGGTGGGGTCCAGTGTTTGAAGGTTGCCAATGTCTTTGTTTATAAGTTCCATGATAATACCCTCCATGGCCTTGCAGATAAGGCTTGTCAGACTGATGGGACCGTAGTTTCCGGGATCCAAGGTGGATCCCCCCTTGTGGATTGGGATAACTGTAGCTCTGCGCCACTCAGTGGGCACGAAACCTGAGGTGAGGCTATGATTAAACATGACACTTAGGTGAGGTGCCAGTTCATATTGTAGTTCATGTAGTACACAGCCTGGGATGTCATCTGGTCCCATGGATGCTGTATTCTTGGTTTTAGAGAGTGTGTTTTGTACCTGTGTGGCCGTTATTACTGGAATTTGGTAATCTTCCGGTATTGAGATGGGCCATTTAGGGGGTGAGAGGGGGGTGAAGTTGGCACTGAATCGATCTGCCAGGATATTGGCAATATCCTTCGGATCAGTATATTTAATGCCATTCTGTTTTAGCTCAGAGCAGATCTGAGCATTGCCATTTAGATTCTTGACATAGTTATAGAATGCTTTGTGGTTGTCTTTGGAATCTTTGGAAATTTTATTTTCGTAACTAGCTTTGGAGGATTTTACGAGGCATCTCAGTTTCTTACTGAGGCTAGTAAGGGAGTTTTTCGCATCCTGGGATTTTCCTCTTTTCTGCAAAAGTTTCTTCCTTTTGTTGTAAAGTTTGTTTATGGCAGGGGACCACCAGATTGGCTTCCTTTTTTTGGATGAGAGCATTTTGGTTCTATTTGGGATGGCACGATTCATGCATGAGTGGATGTGCTCGTGCAGTGCCTTAGTGTAGGATTCAGCAGTTGAACTTTCAGTTCCCATCTGCATGGGTGTCATGAAGTTTGTCACTTCTGACTTGAGTAGCATGAAGTTGGCTTTGGAGAAGTTTTTTATGGTGGTTTCTTTACTGGGGGGTGGGATGTGGATGTTAAGGGTGATTAGCTTATGGTCAGACCTGACTAACGAGGGGGTGACCATAGGTATGGAGCATTGATTTCCCATGTTGGTAATGACCAGGTCTAGGATATTGGAGCCCCTGGTGGGACTATGGATTAGTTGATCCAGGGCATTGGAATTTATGAATTCCAAGAACCGTTGGGCAAAGGTGTTGGGACATGAGTAGTTTTCCCAGTTAATGGCAGGGTAGTTAAAATCACCCAGTATTAGGGTGTTTGGTTCTATCTTAATATTTTCCAGTATGTTTAGAAAGGTGTAGTGAGAATCTTGGGGTATGGTGGGGGATCTGTAGCAAGCTACAATTTGGATTGCAGTCTTACCTAGTGTTAGTTGAACTTGGAGAATTTCAGACACATTGTGTTGGCCAACTAGCCTGGTGGTGTGAATACCTTGGTGAATATTGACACTCCTCCACCTTTAGTGTTTCGGTCCTGGTTTGGTGGCCAAAAAGTGTGGTAAGAGTTGTAACCTGGTATTGCAGGGGTGCTCTCTGGAGCCTTGAACCAGATCTCAGTTACTGCACAGATATCGATGCTCTCCATTTTTAGGAGTGCCTCGAGCGAGTGCATTTTGAGGTTTAGACTTCTAGCATTGAGTAGCATTACCTTCAGATTTTGCATGCTTGTACCTGTTACGGTGGTGGTTTTGTCCTTTGAAGTTTGCCTAAAAAAGGCACTATAGGGGTGGCAAGAGCCTTAGCCAGTAACCTGAATCCCAGGGGCGACAGGTGCAGACCATCTCTGGCAAAGCATCGTGGTCTGTCAATCATGTCATCCCAGGCAGACAGATACTGGATCCCCTTTGAATGACACCATAGGCTTAGCCAATTGTTGAAGTCAATCATTTTATCCTTATATTGTGGTATCATTCTGGGCGAAGGCAGGATGCTACTCAGGGCTAGGGTCATACCTGCCTGGGCCACATGATCCGAGAGCTCTTCCATGTCTCTTTTCATGTAGTCGAGGGAGGTACGTCTCAAGTCATTCACTCCAACATGGACAATGACAGAGTCATATTTGTACTTGTTGTGGAGTGACTTGAGTGCATGCGTTATGTGGCGGATCATGGCACCCGACAGGCAGCTGACTGTAATTTTCTCCTTATTCAACCTGGTGAGAACTGTGTGACACATTGGTTATGATTGGTGTTTGTTTGCATTTCAGCTTCAGAGGTCTTTGTTGCTTGGGCAGGTTAGAGTTAAGGGCCTCTTGTAGTTTATAATGTACACATTCATTAATGCTTCATCTATATTCTCTTTTGCTGTTGTTCAAAGGCTGGCATATTTGTATCTCTTTGTTATACATATGCATTGCTCTTATTTGGAATTTTTGAAAATATTACTGAATAATAATGCTTCTGTGATGATCTGAGGTAGTGCCAGCTGTGCCAGAGTGAGTAGGGCAGTGCATGTGTAACATATGCCAGCATAGCTAGCTGGAGTTTTGTAAAGAATTATATGTCATTTGAATATCAAATTGATTTGTACATATGCATGTGTTAAAAATGTATTTGTAAAGTTGCTTGTGTTAAAAATGTATCAACATTGGGTCCTGCTGGACAGAAAAGAAATATACATGTATGTACGATTGTATTGTTATAACTGATTAAATGTATATATTTTAACATAGAATACTGGAAGGGAAGTGGTTAAGCTCAGCCCAGCTAACCTTAAGAAAACTAGCTTGAAATGAAATAACTTGGTTTAAGCCATAAAAAAATCTCACAGGTCTGAATGCTGTCAGAGTATAGCTTGTTAGTTTCTGCAAGAAGGGTGGAAGAGTTGGAATTGTTTTACAGTTTCCAAATGCTGTAATAAACCTTAGTTATAGTTTTATGTGGGTATTGTGGCACATCAGTGCCAGATCCTAGTTCAGTTTGTAGTGTGGGGGTAGTGTGGGAACCACAGAGTCAGGTGACCATATGTGATGTTATTCTGTAGCCAGCACTGAGATTGTATTTGAATACTAGTGGGAGATATGATAACTGCACTTTGTTTTTAGGACCTGGTAAAGACACTTATCCAGCTTCATCTTGCCTTGCTTTAGTAAGTAGTTAGTAGATTAGCTAAATGTAGTTTTTTCTGTATCTGTCTGAGTCTTTCCATTTGCGTTGGGTTTTTTTCTATTTCCTGTGTATGAAACTCTGGTGTTTATTGCAAATAGATATTCAGTAGTTTCGTGTTTTTCTTTATTTATTATTAAATATATCTAAACTCTTCGTTGTGGCTGGTCTTTTAGAAAATATTTAACCTTTGAGAGTACCTGCATTTATTTAGTGGCACTGCAGCTCCATGTTTCTGAACCTCTTGCTGCTTGGTTAACACTACCATTTGTACAACTATTCATTTTACTAAGTGTAATTGGGTACCCTTGTAAGAGCCTTAAAGTAACTGGCTTCGGGTGTTCTGGTGGCAGTAAATCTATCTTACAGTGAGGGTGGAGGTGTCAGGGTGAGTAAGCTGTGCCAGCCTTTCCCAGGTGTGTGTGTGTTTGAAAATCCAAATCTCAAGAGAGTGTGTGTGAAACCTACTTTGAACAGGGAAACTGAGAGCAATGATTTCACAGAGATGGTAGTGGAGGACTTGGTTTGGAACACCTGGCTAAGGAAATAGCTCTGTTACGGTCAGTGGGGGTCTAGTTTGGGGCCTGGAGAGAAAGCCCTGCCCCAGGACTAGAGTGTGCATTCCCTATGTGCTCTTAAGGGAAATTGTACTTGGTGCAGAGAGCTGCATCTGAAAATTCTCTGTGTGTCTATTTTGTTTTAGTGAACATTCCCCACCAGTGTCAGTGGTGGGGATTGAGGCTCCTTGATCACTGGCCCAGAGGAGGGACGTCACAGCTTCATAAGAAATAAGTTAGGCAAATCTCACAAGTCTTACAAGGGATAGATAGAGCTTTTGAGTTTGTCCAAGGCACAGGAGTAACAGAGAAGAGTTTACATTCCTGCAGGAATTCTTTGAATTTGTCTGACATAATCAATGTGGTACACAATATGACATTGAAATTAAAATGTTACTCTGCAATTTCAATGCCAAGGGGAAAATGACTGCTTAAAATTAAATTTAAATGATACATAACTTGGAAATCTGTCTGATCGAGGGATACAAATTGGGTATTTCATTGTATTAATGAAAGAACAATGAACATCCTTACCTATCTGCTAACACTCAAAACAAATCCAGTGAAATATTAATAGTACACCAGCAGGAGAAACTTCCTTAGCAAAAGAAACTGACAATTCAATATTTCTTGTGACGGTGTTTTCAACATTCTTTTCAGGTAATATTTGTTTATATATGCTCCAGAGCAGATGCATTTCTGATGACCATTTGTTGAGGGATGCTATTAAGTCCACTAAATCAGTTCAGGAGAATTGACTGCATCTAGAAATGAGTAGCATGGAACAGCTAATTCATTCTTAGAAAAGAATCCATTAGCAATTTGCTTAATGGACAAAGGAGTTTCTTTTCTGATGAAAGTACTGGCACAAACAAAAAGAGAGGATTTTTTGTTGGGAGCAATTTATGTTAGCTGTATAGTTTTGTGCATATGGCCATTTAATGTATATCTTCTCTCTTTCTCTGTCTCTCTCTTTCTGTCTCTCTGTCAGAGCTGATGGCCTGTTGCATATGAGAGGCAGAGAATAAGTAGGGAATGGCAAGTAAGTTACTTTTTTAATTGTTTTTATTTCCATGTGTTTTTATGCATGAGTGTTTGTGTGTGTGTGTGTGTGTGTGTGTGTGTGTGTGTGTGTGTGTGTGTGTGTGTGTGTGTGTGTGTGTGTGTCTGTGTCTGTGTGTTTGTGTGTGTCATACATCTCAAGTGTACCTCATTACGAGGAATGTTACTCATTTTGGGTCTTAGAAAGCTCATGTTCCTCAAACTTCCACATTGAAAGGGTCTGAATCACATTTAGTGTTAGAAATAGTACTGAATCATATGAATTCATTAAATGAACTTTTTATACATATAAACTAGCAAATGTTAACCATCCTGTGAGCTTCCTAGTTGAAGCTGTTAGTAAGCTGTAGGTGTTCTACATTTTTCCCATTTGTTCTAGATTATGAGAGGTATTGTTCCTCATTTTGGAGTCGGAAGGTTGAGAGCTATGGTGTGTATGTCTGTGTGTGCGTGTGTGTGTGCGTGTGTGTGCGTGCATGCGTGTGTGTGTGTGTGTGTGTGTGTGTGTGTGTGTGTGTGTGTGTGTGTGTGTGTGTGTGTGTGTGTGTGTGAGAGAGAGAGAGAGACAAATGTCAAAGCTCTGACACTATTCTATCAGGTGACTGCAGAATGCTTTTGATGTTCTCACACCTGTTCTCCTGTGGCAGCTGACACTGAAATGTAGACAAGCATGGTATGATCATGAATTCTTAATAAGGCAGACTGTAGATTCAGCAGGTGCTGGGAAGAGGATCATCTAAAGAGGAACTGCCTTGTGCTAAAACAGAAAAACAATCTCTGGCATTCACAGATTTCCTTTTAGAAAGCAAAGTTCCTGTTCAAAAAATGACTGCAACAGCCAGTCATTGAGCCCACCTATTTCACACAGTGGACAGGCTATACTGCCAAGCTTATCTTGAACTGAAAAAAGTTATACAGTACTGGGTGATTTTTTTCCTTCAAATAAACAATCTCCAAATGCAGCTTAAATGGAACTGCAGTGGTCATTGCAAAGACTGGGTCTGCCCCTCAGTGGGAGACATCCGTGCTAGTAAACTACAAAGTAGTTGAACTCCAGTTTCTGCACTGCCTACTGGGATTTGGACTCTTTTCTATAGGATTTGCTAAGCCTGGACTTGAAGGCCTGGGTTTATTATTACTCCAGACTGTCATTGCCTCATTTGAGAAGGGTGCATGTACACCCCCTTGCAGTTGGCTGCAGTAGAGACTTTTGGTTAGGATAAACATAGAGTGCCATGTCTGAAATGGTACTCCAATCTGATTTAGAAGTCAAAAAGAAATATTTATATTTTTTCTCTTGAGCCTCAAAGATTGTACATGAAGGAGAAGGCAAGGTTGCACTCAGAGTTAAGCTGGTAGGGACTATCATACTGTTGTAATTAACAGAAACAGATTCACATGAGTGAGAATTAGTGCCTGTGATTAATTACGTTTTCTTTTGCTTCCACTGTCCTCCAATTGATAAGGCAAAACACAGTATTTTAGCAGCTATGTGACCCTTACTACATCTTATTGTGGCAGCTAGAAGTGCAGAGACATGTTGTACAATGATTTGGGATAGACGAGGTGAGAGACATCTGAAATAGGAAACTTTAATGCTGCCTTAATAACCTCAAATGTTTAAGTAGTAGAGGGATTTTTGAGGTCTCTCTGTATAAATGCTACTCTATAGCTATAAAATTAAAATTTTGCAAATCTTGGCATATGGCTAAAGTATTATACGTATAAGAAGTTTGTGCAGGTGCTGCATAGTGCACAACCTGGTGATGTGACCATCAGCAGAGCAATGCACTGGAGATATGTTAAGGTTTAGTAGTCCACTAGAGTGGAAGATAGAACACACTATTTTTTTCTTTTTTTAAATTGATTTTATGGTATAATTAATACTTCTGAACAAACTGGTTTCTCTGTGGTAGTAGATGAGAGTGAAGTGGGGTAACAGTGCAACAGCTGGGTGTCTCAAAGACAGAAAAAAATGAACTGAGGGAAATGGCAGTGCTGAAATTAAACAATAAAATATGTAACAGCTCTCTAGTCAGTCTGAAATGCTGTTATTTGCCTGCTTTATCACCACACGAATGTCTAGCTTTACTCATGCTAGAAGATTTTTTAAGTTGATATTAAGTGTGGACATGCTGGCTTCATACAGAGGGATTGTTGAATTAAAATGGGTTGGGAATTTTTTGTTTGTTTTTAATAAAAGGTGAATATTATTTGAAAAAAAATCATGCATAGTATTATGGGAATTGGGGTTTAGCCCAGAAGAGGGTTTTGAACACAGTGAGGGGCATTTTGATGTGTCTCAGTAGCCACATTTTTCTGGTGGGTTTGTGCCACAATCACTTATTACATAAGGACATGAAACCTGATACATCGAAAGGATAAACAATAGAATAAAACCTTGTGTGAAAATTATGACAATTTAGTAAGATGTTATTTAACTTTCATACTTTCTTTTTCAGTACTTGTTTTAATTGTATACAGATAAGCAAAATATTTGTGTATTCCAAAATGGTTAGCTTCTAGGAAGACAATCTGCCTCAGGGTTATGTTTTGCTGTATAGCTTACCAAGCAAATGCCCTTAAATAGTATTACTTTAATGTTGCACTCTTCCTTTTCTTCATGTTCAGAGGGTTAGAAAAGGTTAGAGTGATTGAAGAATGGGAAGGCACATTGAGAGCATACTTGGAACCTGAGGGCCATTGTATGAGAATATTGTTTTAGAACATGAATGGGTTAACTAATCCTGTTAACAGGACACAAGTGCTTAATCATGTGAGGTAGTTTATGCCTTGGATAGTTTATATGCAGAATACTCACCCTGTACACCAGAACAATTGCAATTACTGCAGCTGGGGTCTGAGATAGGTTTCTACACAGAACGTGAGAGGGTAAGAAGAGGCATAGTGATAACTGAAGGAGTATCCCTTTTTTTTATTGATGACCACAAATTAAGTTAGATATGTAGCAGTTAAATGTAAGTGGGGTGTATAACACCTGATACTCTTGAGTGTTAATAATCTACGTGGAACAGGTATGATGGAACCAAGAGCTATATTGTGGGGTTTGATGGTCTTTTAAGGTATTATTGTACTGGTGGGTAAATGGAATTGGGTCTTGTCACAGGTACAGGTACACAAAGGAATTAAATCTTTCTGTTTGTCTAGGGTGGGGAAATTCTTTCAAACTGATGTTGCTAGGAATAGGGGGGTTCCAGAGATCTATGTACTTTTACTAATCCCCTGTACATCGAAGCTACTTTAGAAATGATGAAATTATATTTTTGGAGCATTTGCATTTTGTGAAGTTACCTGTTCAGTTGGGATTTCTGATCATATATGCAAGTAGGTAGTTCCGTTTAAACTGAATATAATATTTTTTTACACCCTATTGTAAAATGCAGGAGTTTAAGACATGGTTAGTGCATCATCCGGAGTGTTTTTGTGTTATTCTGCAGACACTGCATACATTTGCAGAAGATGACTGGGACGTATGGAAGAAACTAGGAGGTCACTGATAATTCACAGCACTATAAGGATATGGAAGATTAATCGCCATATCTCTAAAGCACAATTACAAACTTCAATGTCCTCTTATTTAAGCACCTTATTTCACTACATTTTCTATTCCCTATTACCACTTCCACAACTTTTCCACTTCAACTGCAATATTTATTTCTTTAAATATCTTTCACACATTGACTACAGTAACTATTTTTATATATCTCTTACCCACTGAATTTTCTTCCTTGGCATTAAAAACTATTTAATTAGTCTTATTGCATTTCATATATTTTTATCCACACATTTTTCTGCCTTTTAAATTTTAAAATTTGCTACAAATTTTTAACTATTAGGAAAACTGTCTTTCATGTGATGACATGCTTTTTCTGATGAAATGTCTGTTTCTAGATATGTTAGGAATGTTAGTTTACCATTGTTCATGCAGCTTTTTTTTTTTCGCTTGTTTTGCTCCATTACATTATTGCAGTGTATATTATTCCATATTCCCCCTGAAAATTGGACTACCCTACTGAGTGAACAAAATATAAACAAATAAAAATGAATTCAAAAGGGACTAGACAGGATGGAGGACTTCAGAAATACAGGTTTGCAGCTCAGATACATCAAGAATGCCTCTACTTTTCAGGGTGCTCTAGCCTTACAGTTTCATCAGATGAAGGGTGAAAGGCTAGTTGTGAAGCTCCAAAATGAGATGGTCAGTCACTGAGCTATCATTACAGGTGACACCTCAGTGGATGCAGTGTCGTTACAGGTGATATACTGGAGATTGTTGTAGAGAGCAAGGTGAGGCCGACGCCAATGAGGAGATGAAAACTGGCTTAAAAACAAAACTTTCAGGTACCAACCAACTCCAAAAAGCCACAACACGATCTCTGTAACGAACACTGCTTTATTGACCTAGGTTTCGTCCTTCCGAACTTCTTCAGAATACATACTATCATTGCAACTCACTCATTTTATACATTGTTAATTATTCAATAATCACTCAATTAATAGCCTAATTTCCCGCCATAAATTCTTAAAAAGGAAATGGCATTTTTTTAAAAAAATTCATCGTATTTGAATACAAAACATATTCATTCATCACTAACTCATATGTATATATACCAGAATAATTATGCATTAATACACTTAAAAACTACAGTAAATGACAAAAGCGGTGAACCAGCCACTTAGGACAATTCAGTGAGATATTCCTGCAATTTCAGCCGTTGATACTGGCAATAGTAAGTCACCAAGTTGTTAATCGGAACAAACCAAAACCATACACAGAGTTAACACCTGTGCTGACATAGCGATGACACTTCGCTGTGTAGATGTCCTTTTAATCAAAAAACAGAAGCAAGAACGTGAAAAAGCACGCGGTGCAACCGCTTTCAGATTTCATTAAAACATAACAAAGATCCAGCTTATATTCCGCACTAGCGGGAACTTGCATCAATTAGCTAAACCATTTAATCAATTAGTAAACTGCTAGGCAACTGTGCATAGTATGTGTATCAACATATAGGCATAAACACATCGATATACATATAGTCAACAAATGTGCTGTGTTCCTGTACAAACTAAAACTGTTAAAAGCCATTTCATAAAAACATTGGAGCATATTCAACATTAAAACAATGAGCTCACGCTATATCTGTAAAAATTTCAAAGTCAAATTGTGCAGATAAACAGACCACAATGTATTGTCATTTTGTTCAAAAACAATCAAGACAAGATACATCCATTATAATTATAACTGAACCCTAGTCCCAAAAATGTATTTATATCCTTTGATAAAACAAACTTAAACATTACAGATCTTAGACTTTCTGTAGACTGCATACAGCGTTGAAATATATACCGCTTAAACAATTATCATCAAAATAAAACTAAGTAACAAAGAACAAGTATACGATACCATATATACATAGCTTGTACTAGATGCCATTGCTTGCGTTAGCATCATCAACCTTACTAAACATGGCATGGAACTAAAGTTCAACGTAAACTGCTACGATGCACTGGCGCTATGGCTGCCAGGTCAAATTATTTAACAGTGAGAAAATAAATTCTATCATTGGTTTTGCAATATGCTATAAATATGGCATCAATATTAAGCATGTACCATAACAAACAATGTCTGCATTAAACGTTAGGTGCTTGTTACATTAAAACATATAGGTTATAAATTAGAACATATATACACATGTCATGTATTAACTCCATATAAATACACTTTTAGACATAGAAAATCTCTAATATTCACAACTGCCGGTGACACCTCACCAAACAAATTAATGCATGACCAAATGTTGTCTGAAGTAAACATGGAGTCTTGTAACAACAAGGACATACCATGATAATCATAAATGTCGTAGACTAACATCATGAAGCAGATAAGCCATGATGGCTAATATAGAAAAGAAATGGAAAGAACAGCTTGTCGATGTCATGCTTGAATGAATATCGACAACATATTAAATAACAAAATATACATTCTGAAAATCAAGCATGAATGTAATCATTTATAAATATAAAAGTGTGTGTATAAGATGCAGAAAGATATATGCATAGATGAAACGACCCAAAAAATATATAAACTAATGATCAAGGGCAGTATCTAAGAACAATGAAAAACTACATGCATAACATAACATGATATGTATTATAGACAAAACTTATTAAGGGGAGCCCACTAATAACCACTTAATATACATTTGTTTATATTTGTCTCATGTTGTCTCGATGACAATATACTAAACATAGTATACTGAATTCAATATTCAAGCAATGGTGATGAGACAAATATAAACAAATGTATATTAAGTGGTTATTAGTGGGCTCCCCTTAATAAGTTTTGTCTATAATACATATCATGTTATGTTATGCATGTAGTTTTTCATTGTTCTTAGATACTGCCCTTGATCATTAGTTTATATATTTTTTGGGTCGTTTCATCTATGCATATATCTTTCTGCATCTTATACACACACTTTTATATTTATAAATGATTACATTCATGCTTGATTTTTCAGAATGTATATTTTGCTATTTTTATTTAATATGTTGTCCGATATTCATTCAAGCATGACATCGACAAGCTGTTCTTTCCATTTCTTTTCTATATTAGCCATCATGGCTTATCTGCTTCATGATGTTAGTCTACGACATTTATGATTATCATGGTATGTCCTTGTTGTTTACAAGGACTCCATGTTTACTTCACAGACATACATTTGGGTCATGCATTAATTTGTTTGGTGAGGTGTCACACGGGCAGTTGTTCTTGAATATTAGAGATTTTCTATGTCTAAAAGAGTGTATTTAATATGGAGGTTAATATTACATAGACATGTGTATATATGTTCTAATTTATATAACCTATATGTTTTAATGTAACAAGCACCTAACGTTTAATGCAGACATTGTTTGTTATAGGTACATGCTTAATATTGATGCCATATTTATAGCATATTGCAAAACCAATGATAGAATTTATTTTCTCACTGTTGCTTTAAATAATTTCTTGACCTGGCAGCCATAGCGTTATGGCGTCAGTGCATTGCATAGCAGTTTTACGTTTGAACTTTTAGTTCCATACCGCTATGTTTAGTAAGGTTGATGATGCTAAACGCAAGCAATTTGGCATCTAGTGTGCTCAAGGAGAGCTCATGTACATATATATGGTATCGTATACTTGTTCTTTGTTACTTTAGTTTTTATTTTGATGATCGTAATTGTTTAAGCGAGGTATATATTTCAACGCTGTATGCAGTCTACAGAAAGTCTAAGATCTGTAATGTTTTAAGTGTGTTTTATCAAAGGATATAAATACATTTTTGGGGACTAGGGTTCAGTTATAATTATAATGGATGTATGCGATCGAGTGTCTTGATTGTTTTTGAACAAAATGACCAATACATTGTGGTCTGTTTAATCTGCACAATTTGACTTTGAAAGAGTTTTTTACAGATATAGCGTGAGCTCATTGTTTTTTAATGTTCGCGAATGGGATGCTCCACCAATGTTTTTATGAAATGGCTTTATGCACAGTTTTAGTTTGTACAGGAACACAGCACATTTGTTGACTATATGTATATCGATGTGTTTTATGCCTATATGTTTATAATGTTGATACACATACTATGCAACAGTTGCCTAGCAGCAAGTTTACTAATTGATTAAATGGTTTAGCTAATTGATGCAAGTTCCCGCCTAGTGCGGAATATAAGCTGGATCTTTGTTATGTTTTAATGAAATCTGAGGAAGCGCGGTTGCACCGCGTGAAAGCGCTTATTCCTTTTTTGTTCTTGCTTCTGTTTTTGATTAAAAGGACATCTACTTTTACAACGAAGTGTCATCGTTTTATGTCAGCACAGGTGTTGTAGCTCTGTGTATGGTTTTTGGTTTGTTCCGATTAACAACTTGGTGACTTACTATTGCCAGTATCAACGGCTGAAATTGCAGGAATATCTCACTGAATTGTCCTAAGTGGCTGGTTCACCGCTTTTGTCATTTACTGTGGTTTTCTGTGTTTGGTGAGTGAACCACTTGACAATTTTTACCGACTTTTTTCTACATCACACTTAAAAACTACTAATAAAGTATCCAAATAATCTATTTGTTAATTTTATAAAAGTACTTATTTTTGTAAATACATATATAGAACCATTATTAATAATTAATTTATCTAATATGTATTAATAATAATTTATACCTGTACAATTGTAAATATACTCAAGTGAAACTTATTTATTGTTAAATATTTCTTGTGAATATATTGTGTATGATTATGTATATAAAATAAAATTAAATATAAAAATGTACTACTAGTGTGCATGAATACAACCAATATACCCGATTGTGTTACAATGGGATGTGTAATATACAATTCTTATTTAAATGCAATTGATGTATATATTATATTGTGTACATATAGTATGCAATCCAATAGTTGTTAAATCAATTATGCTAATACATTATACCATAAATTGTTCTGATCCATAAATTGATCATATTGTATTTATAACCAATACATTGAATAAAAATAACCATAGTATAATATTATATATAATAGCATGTATCATTTGTTATATATTCTATTCAGTTTTAATAATGGCATGATGGTCATATATTCATTTATACCCGGAGGTATACATGAATTGAGTTGTATTTGCCATTTGAGTTCTTCCATATCTAAGTGATACATAGTTATCCTTCCTTGTAAATCCTGTTTAATTTGATTAGCAACCATAAATTTGAATTTATGATCATTATATTCTGTAATATGTCTTGCTAAAGCATTACTGTTTTTGTGATGCTGTATATCTAATAAATGTTCTTTAATTCGTTCTCTAAGTTTCCTTTTTGTTTTTCCCACGTAAAAGGCTTTACATTGCTGACACAAAGCTATATATACTACATTTATTGTATGACAATTATAATGTCCATTTATCCTAATATTACAGTCGTTGATCCTAATATTAGTACCTGTTTCATAAATATAACTACATGTGCTACATGTCCCACATCTAAAGTTTCCTTCTTTTGCTCTTGTATATTTTTCAATATTTCTTTTGTTTTCTAATATATTTTTGAAAGAAGGACTCTTCTTATATACGAATTTTATTGATCCGTTAAATGTTTGTCTCCCAATTTTATCATTGACAAAGAAGTCCCAATTTCTCTTAATGATATGTTCTATATCTTTGGAACAATCATCAAATTTGATAATATATAATGGGATGTTATTATAACCATGTTTATCCAATGTATCTTCATTGCCAATTAATATTTTATTAAACGAACCTGTTTTTAAAATTGCCGTATACGTACCATTTTTTCTTTTATTTGTTACTTCATTAAATATTTCAACACAAAATTGTTCTGGGTATCCCCTATTCATGAATAATTGCATAATATATTTCATTTCTTCTATGAAATCTACTTCTTTGCTGACCATCCTGGCTGCCCTGACCATCTGCCCCTTAACTATGGCTTTTTTCTGATGGCCAGGGTGCCAGCTATCATAGTGCAAGTACGCATTTGAAAAAGTAGGTTTTCTATGTATTTGTGTTTTCAAAATATTTATTTCTTTGTCATATGTTATATCTACATCCAAATAATTGATTTTATTTTCTTGGACATTATATGTAAATTTCAAAAATTTTACTGTATTATTGATGTATTCTAAGAATTTTTCCAATGCATTTTTATTTTTATCTTGATCCCATATGATAAAAATATCGTCCAAATATCTGGTATACATTATAAGATGGTCACGAAACTCTGTTGTAAATAAATAGTTATGTTCCCAATAACTCATTATTAAGTTTGCATACATGGGGGCACAAGGTGCCCCCATGGCTACCCCACTTATTTGTTGGAAATAACTACCTTCAAAAAATATGTAATTATTGTTAAGTACTATGTCCATTAGGTTTATTAATGTATTGATTTGATCTTGTTCATAAAGTTTCGTCGCAAATAATTGTTCTTCCAGCCATAAAAGGCCTACATCATGAGGAATTGTAGTAAATAAATTTACAACATCTATTGTAATGAAAACATATTCTCTCTTCATAATTATTTTGTTAAGTCTACTCAAGAAATCCCATGAATCTCTAGTTATATAATTGAAACATTTCATACTTTCCTTAAAAAAATGATCCAAATACATACTTATGTTGCATGTTACACTTCTATGTCCATCTACTATGGGTCTAAATTCCAAATTGTCAAGGCCTTTATGTATTTTTGGTATTCCGAAGATACCACTGATGACTGGATGTTCATTTCGTAAAAACTCATGTTCTTTTTCAGTGATACCCCCTTGGTATAACATGTCTTCTAACATTGTTTCTATTCTTTTATAAGCTATATGCACTTGATTTCTACTTATTTCTACATATGTATTGCTCATTAACAGGTTAGTCATATATAAGCTGTAATCATTATAGTCCAATATTACTATACCATTACCTTTGTCAGGCCTCATAATTCTTAATTTTGGATCATTTTTTATTTCTTTAAGTAGTTGTTTTTCAATTGTTGTGATGTTAACATGTTTATTATATTTGTACTTCTTATAAAATGTTCTCATATCATATTCACTTCTCCTTTCAAAATACATGATTTCATCATTCATGGGTGGATTGAATAGACTTGGTTTCATCAACATCCTATCTACCCCAGTTTGACATTCAATACTATTGTTAAAATATACTTTTAGATTCAATTTTCTTGAAAATAACTTTAAGTCTAATATAGATTCTACCATGTTGCCTTTTATACATGGGACATAACTAAGTCCTTTTGAGAATAAGTCAGCATGTTCTACTGTTATGTCCTTGGAAGAATAATTATATATTTTGTAATCTTGCTTTGTATTCTTTATAACATGTGGATTACTTAAAAAATGCTCATTATGATCTATTACTAGGTCCATATTCAAACATGCTTCTATATTTACTTCCTGTGGTTGCATACTATTGTCACTCTTAGTTATATAATTATCTGGATTGTGATCTATATAAAAATTAACTGAATAACTTTGATCACTTAAACATTCTGGTGCATACTCTTCTCCATTTTTATCTCTTTCATTATATACATCATTGCTTATCCCATCTTCATTGTACTGATATGTACTTAATTCCAATAACATGTTATCATGCTCATTATCATTATTATCTTGAGGCAGTTGAATATTTAAATAACAATTATTGTCATTATCATGCATACTACTATTGTCATTTATCACATACATTTCAGGTATATAAACATCGGAAGAAGTCGTGGGTGTGATGTAATTATCCTTTTTACAAGGAGACATAACGTAAAAGTCTGTACGGGGCTTACTCACAGTGTGGTGATGATGTTCCGGACCTATCAATGGAAAAAGTACATGAGGTCCTGGAATGAGAACCAATTCTGTCTGTGCTCCCGCTGCTCCATCAGTCGTGTGATTTACATTCTCCGTTTTTTGCCCGCAGTCAGTCCCAAAAAAGTCTGTTTAGATCTGGTGCCTGTTTTGTGAAATTCTTGCTGGTTATTCGCTTCATTGTGGTTCCTCAAACGATCCGAACGCCTCACGCCTTCTTCCGTACTCTCCTCGCCTTCATTGCAGATGTTGTCGTCATCACCCTCAAACGGCGGATTGACGTCATCAACTGTGGCCAAATGTTGCTGTGTTTGAGCGTTGCTATGGTTTCTACTTTTGGAATTACACGATTTAGGATATATTTGTTTTTGTGCATATCTTTGAAGATCCCGTTGAATTTTGTGACACTTCCTCCGAAAAATATTGTCACAACATGTTGTTACGTCTGAAATAATGTATGTGTACTGGTCGTAAACATGCTCAAATAAAAGGTCTTTAGATATATTGCCATTTAGTTCTTCTAGTTGAGTAAATAATTCTGAAATTTTAATGTCATTATATTTAACTATATTTAACTATGATTTCCATCAATCGGATATTCTAGATATGTTAGGAATGTTAGTTTACCATTGTTCATGCAGCTTTTTTTTTTTCGCTTGTTTTGCACCATTACATTATTGCAGTGTATATTATTCCATATTCCCCCTGAAAATTGGACTACCCTACTGAGTGAACAAAATATAAACAAATAAAAATGAATTCAAAAGGGACTAGATAGGATGGAGGACTTCAGAAATACAGGTTTGCAGCTCAGATACATCAAGAATGCCTCTACTTTTCAGGGTGCTCTAGCCTTACAGTTTCATCAGATGAAGGGTGAAAGGCTAGTTGTGAAGCTCCAAAATGAGATGGTCAGTCACTGAGCTATCACTACAGGTGACACCTCAGTGGATGCAGTGTCGTTACAGGTGATATACTGGAGATATTTGGACAATTCTGCAGGAAGCTTTGAGAACTCTCCCCAAGCTTGGACTCTCAGTTGAGCAGGCACAATTAATAATGAGAGAGGAAAACTATAATCAAAATTCTGCCTCAGTGTTAACAGACAAAATGTATGGAATAAAAAAATACTGCAGACTAGAGTGGCCATGACCAAGAAACTATTTATTAAAGGTTATAAGCTCTTTCATTGGAGCTGCATAATAATTTCATCAGACTACAAAATAAAATGTTCCAACCCATTGTTTACATATTTTCCAGAGCAATGGTATCAACCAATCAATTTTAACCGTAATTAACATAACAGTCTAACAATTAGTAAGACATTGTAATTGTATAAAGTCATGGGTACTACATTTTGCAGTGTTTTGTTCTTTATTAATGGTGCCTGTCACTAAATAGTGTTTCGAAGGCTTATGTTAGAAAAGTCACCAGGGCCTGAAAGCCTTCTGAAGGACTTTTTTGGGATGAAAAGCCACCTATGTTTAATAATCTTTTGCACACATATAATTTAGTATTGGAAATGTATGACATCTCAGTCAAATGGCAAAAGGCTGTTATATCAGTGATTCATAAGGAATGCAAAGACCCTTCTTCTCTGAAATCATATAGACAATTTCCAGACTAAACTTTGACTATAATTGCTTTATGGGGTTGACTCTTGTGCTGGGCTTAATTCATTCAGATGAATGTGGTTTTGTAATGAAATATCAGACAATTGATAAAACAGTGATGGTATTGCACCAGCATGGTAATGTAAATGTGAGATACATAATGGTATTATCATTAGATGCAACAAAGGCATTCATTCCGGTTGGGGGTGCTGTGCCTGTTTTAAGTATGGGAATGTTCCAGCTGTTAAACAAGTGAACTAAATTGATATGGGTAATTTGTGAAGGTTTGAAATCATGAATTAAAATTAGCGGATATCTCTCTGAGATGTTTTAGCCTGGAACAAGGACCTGGCAGGTTACAAGATCCTATTTCTATTATATGTGGAGCCATTGACAGAACTGATAAACATTTACTTTACTTTATACTGCTAGCATTTACACCCATTCTCCTTCAAAATTACTGTTTGTTTTTTTTTTTTTGTGCATGTGACCTGATAATTTACCTATCAGACCTAGAGATTGATCTGCCTGAATTATTTAACATATCCTATGAGGGAATACTTTAGATGGGTAAAGGATATGGTATCCAAATGGGAAAATTTGATGTTAGAGTTTGATCAGAGGGTTATTTCTAATTTGCTTGTATATTTTTCAGGTCATCTCAGCCCCTCCACCTATATGACTGGTATTATGAAGCATTAGCTGCCATTATGTTGCACTGTCTGAAGAAGCAGGCGAAACTAATGATAGCATTTGGTAAACTGATTTTGTCACAGTGATGGGGAGCTTAGGACCAGACTTTTATTTGTATTAGAGAATTGGCCGAATTCCGATATTAATGAAGTGGTCACAACCAGACTGTGAAGCATTCTCTAGTGAGAGAGTACAGGAATCATCCTAGCCATTTGTTCCAGGAAAACATAACATTTGGGTGGTCTAAGTTGGGTCTTATTGGGTCAAGTTGTCATGGGCAACAAATGCTGTTGTCAGGGAAAAGGGATGGAATTAATTCAATGCATGAAGATGTACTTACGAGAAACAAAACTGGTAGTGAAACAGATTGAGCACTCAGTGGTACTTAGTCAGTAGGGAATGTTTGAATTTTTTGATCAGTTATTGGAGAGACATCATTTTTGTGCCTGGCTTAGGTTTCTAGCTGAATTTGAAGCAGAGACTGATGATTTTCCTGAAGGCAAAATGCAAGCAGTTTAGACAGCAAAGAAGGATTCCTTTGAAGGGAGTGAGTGAGGTCCGACTCTAAATCGGTTATAAGTGGAGTTCCCCAGGGCTCAGTCCTAGGACCCATCCTGTTCGGCATATACTTCTCAGAGATACAGGCAAGCACAGGAGGACTATGGCTGACCAAGTTCGCAGACGACTGCAAACTAGGGGCTGCAACTGACTCTCCGGCTGACACAGACATCCTCCAAAAGGGTCTCACTGAGACGGATATCTTGTGTCAAAATCATGGCCTCAAGCTAAATGCCAAAAAGTGCGTAGTCATCCCCTTTGGAAAAAACAAAGTACCCACAAACTATCACATAGTTGGTAGTCCCCTAAATACGGAAGACGTAATAAGGGATCTGGGGACCCATGCAGATAGTAATCTCACCTTTGATAATCACATTACCAAAGTGGTTAGAAAATCCTTCTATATGGCCCACCTAATCACAAAAGGGTTCACATCCATATCAAAAGAGGTCATTGTGCCCCTCTACTGATCAATCATCAGACCCATCATAGAGTACAATGCCCCATTTGAGATGTACCTTACAAGACACTTGTAACAGCTGGAAAGACCACAGAAGTACCTCACCAAGAGGATGACTGGCCTCAAACAGATGCCCTATGCAGATCGACTGAAGGAATTACAGCTGTACTCGGTTGCATACCACCTACTCAGAGGTGATCTCTGCCTGACATACAAGACCATGTCCAACCCAGAATTGATAGACATGCTCCACCTAAAGAAAACCTTATTCCTGTGAGCCACATGCTCTAGGGATCTAAACCTCACCACAACAATAAATAGGATATGCTGGAGGGATAGATTCCTTTCCTAGAGTCTTCCCATGCTTTGGAACAAGATCCCAATATACATCAGTCAGAGCTCCTCGCTAACACTCTTCAAAAGAAATCTTAACGAGTGGATGGGAAACAGAAAGTTTACCTCAGGGATCACTTCTGTGGCTCTGCTGGACAGAGGCACAGGGAACTAATCTAAGGGGGCAGCGAAAACCAACACATTCTGGCTAGGCTTATAAATGCCTTCGGGCAGATAGCCTAGTACCTACCTATGAACTTATATGTTGTTAATAAATACAAAATAAGCTGATATATTCATGAAAATTCTGCTAATCAATATATATTATGTTGTAATAATGATTTTAAAAGGCTTATTTTTTTTCATTTTCTCAGGAAATGGAAAGGACATTTCAGTATCCAACTTTTTCATGATCAAAACTGTCTTTAGTTCTACTTTTTTTTTTATTTATGTTTATATATTTGTATATTTTGCAAGCCATTCATCTTGGAATTCAAACATGTTAAATCTTGGATCTAAGATGGTTGCTCTTCCTAAAATATTATGTTGTTCTAGGTTTTTAAGTCTATTATATATTAGATCTTTAAGAGGTTTGTGAAACAACATTGTGCTTACCAGTACAGTAGAGCAATCATCAGTTTCAGATCCTTCCGGTTCTGTATGACCATCATTGTGTTCTATTAAACTATTAGCTTAGACTACATTTCAATGACTACAAGGATAACCATTGATATTACATACTTTGGACCAAATTCTTAGTAGCAACAAGAAAAGGTTTTAATATATGAATTATTTTATGAATAAGGACAGATTCTTGACTTGTAAAGGAAAGAAGAATAGAACACTTGTACTACTTTCCTGTTCAAGCTGTGGCTAGTGCTGCATTAACAACATCCGCTTAGCAAACCTGGCCAGCCTTGTTGTAAGTACTGTTCTATCCTAGAGACATATTTGTTTTTAAGTTTTCTGACAGGAAGAGCATTTCTGTCAGCAGTGATGGTGCTAAAGGGCTATTTCTAAAAAAAAAAAAAAAACCTGGTAAATGCACAGCATTTATCTAGAACTTTATCTACTGTGATTACTTCTTTAACTACTGGCAATACTATTAGATGAAAGCTGTGGCCAATTCACCTGATGTGGTTGTCTTTTAGACCAAGTAAGACAAAGGCCTTTCCTACATTCATTTCACTGTGTGGTGTCAAATTGTATCAACTTCAATTTTAAATACTTACAACACTGATAAAATCTGCTTAACTATATTTTCAGCAGTGTGTTTCTTTGAAAAGGCTTAGACTCCTAAACAGAAAATAGTTATCAAGGCCATGTACCTTGCATTGTAACACCCATGTAAGCATCACTGGACCACAAAAGCCATGTGACAAATGTGAGTAATACAGTATTTCTAGTTTCAACTTCTGTCACAACATTTTCTGATAATGTCATATATGTTTGTCAGTAATAAATATGCTACATTTTTGCTTAATGGAATGCCATAATTTGACTTCAGTACCTTTATTAGTTTACAAAAGTCTTCATTTTTCAACAATGTTTAATGGTTAGAAATCATCTGCAGTCACTAAGGCTAACATTTGGTAATTTTTTTCAGTTAATGCTAAAGTACTCATCTAATCTTAGAATCTCTCATGGTCGTCTGACCTGCCCAAACTCCCTTCTTGCTTTGCAGTGAAGCAAATTCTGTGTCTTGCATCCATTATATTTTTGTGTGTTCCCCTTGAAATAGAATGTAATGAGAATTGTAAATACACTCCACATGTCTAAGGAGATTGCTTGTTGCCAACCTTTTTACTTTTATAACAGACTTATTAGCACACGGTGTCCACTGATACATGATGCATTGTTATTAATAAAAAGACAGGCATGATACTTGTACATTCGGTTTCACTGACTAATTCTTTGAGTCATCATCTTCTTTCGGCTATTCCCATTAGGGGTCACCACAGCGGATCATCTGTTTCCATTTCTTCCTGTCCTCTGCATCATGCTCTTTCACACCAACCGCCTGCATGTCCTCTCTCACCACATCCATAAACCTTATCTTAGGCCTTCCTCTTTTCCTCTTACCTGGCAGTTCCATCCTTAGCATCCTTTTCACAATATACCCAGCATCCCCCCTCAGCACATGTCCAAACCAACGCAATTTCACCTCTCTTGCTTTGTCTCCAAACTGTCCAACCTGAGCTGACCTTCTAATATACTGATTCCTAATCTTGTCCCTCCTAGTCACACCCAGTGCAAATCTTAACATCTTTAACTCTGCCACATCCAGCTCTGACTCCTGCCTTTTCGTCATTGCCACTGTCTCCAACCCATATAACATAGCTGGTCTCACTACCCTCTTGTACACCTTCCCTTTCACTCTTATTGGTACCCGTCTGTCACAAATCACTCCTGACACTCTTTTCCACCCATTCCACCCTGCCTGTACTCTCTTCTTCACCTCTCTTCCACATTCACCATTACTCTGAACTGTTGATCCTAAGTACTTAAACTCATCCACCTTTACCAACTCTACTCCCTGCATCCTCACCATTCCTCTACCCTCCCTCTCATTTACACACATATATTCTGATTTAGCCCTGCTGACCTTCATTCCTCTCCACTCTAAAGCATATCTCCACCTCTCCAGGGTCTCCTCAACCTGGTCACTACTCTCACTACATATCACAATGTCATCTGCAAACATCCTAGTCCACGGGGCCTCCTGTCTAATTTCATCTGTCAACCTGTCCATCACCACTGCAAATAAGAAAGGGCTCAGAGCTGATCCTTGATGTAATCCCACCTCCACCTTAAACATATCTGTCACTCCCACCGCAGTCCTCAACAATGTCACACTACCCTTGTACATATCCTGTACCACTCTTACATACTTCTCTGCCACTCCTGACTTCCTCATACAATACCACAACTCCTCTCTAGGCACCCTGTCATATGCTTTCTCTAAGTCCACAAAGACACAATGCAACCCCTTCTGACCTTCTCTGTACTTCTCCATCAACACTCTGAGCAAACATTGCATCTGTAGTGCTCTTTCCTGGCATGAAACCATACTGTTGATCACTAATCATCACCTCCCATCTTAACCTAGCTTCCAGTACTCTTTCCCATAACTTCAAGCTGTGACTGATCAATTTTATTCCTCTGTAGTTACTGCAGCTCTGCACATCACCCTTATTCTTAAAGATAGGCACCAAAATACTTTTTCTCCACTCCTCAGGCATCCTCTGACTTTCCAAAATTTCATTAAACTATCTGGTTAAAAATTCCACTGCCATTTCTCCTAAGCACCTCCATGCTTCCATTGGGATGTCATCTGGGCCAACAGCCTTTCCATTCTTCATCCTCTTCATAGCTGTCCTTACTTCCTCCTTGCTAATCTGCTTCACTTCCTAATTCACTATCCCCACATCATCCAACCTTCTCTCTCTCTCTCATTCTCTTCATTCATCAGCCCTTCAAAGTACTCTTTCCATCTACTCAACACACTCTCCTCACTTGTGAGTACGTTTCCCTCACTGTCCTTTATCACCCTTACCTGCTGCACATCTTTCCCAGCTCTGTCCCTCTGTCTAGCCAATCAGTACAGGTCCTTTTCTCCCTCTTTAGTGTCCAATCTCTCATACAACTCTCTATATGCCTTATCCTTAGCCTTCGCCACCTCTCTCTTTGCATTCTTCGAGTGATGGTAACAACTGAGCATGCTGTAGATGTTGTTATTTCTCAGGTTATATTTTCTACTTCCTCTACAGTTGTCCTTACATTCATAGCATATCACACTGTCAGTAATGAGCTGTTCTCCCTATTACCTCAGATATGTGCTTCAGTAAAATCATATAAGAGAAAGACATTATTTAATGTAGCCCTGAATCAGCTGTCAGTTGCAGTATTATATATATAAATACTTCTTTAACTGTGTGAATATTTGTAAAGTTCTATACCACCCCCAAAAAAAGACAAGGAGTACTTCAGAAATGTGGCAGTTAATGGTGACAGCTCAGCTTGTTACATAACACAAAGATCTCCTTGATGTAATTAGCATAGCAATCTTCAAGTGATATACATAATACAGTACCCATATTTCTCATAAACTAAACATATCTGTCAAATTTAGTCTTAAATCTCATCTCTAGATGCATTATATTATATTATATTATATTATATTATATTATATTATATTATATTATATTACATTATATTATATTATATTATATTACATTACATTACATTATATTATATTATATTATATTATATTATATTATATTATATTATATTATATTATATGGGTCTATATTAGAAGACTGGAAGTTTAAAATCGTGAACTCTCTAAAGAGCGAAAATGTCGGACTTCAAAGTGCTTTTTTTGAGATCGCAGTGCAGTGACGATCAGAATGTTTCCCCTTTCCTCAGTGTAGTGTGATCTCGGATTTGGAATATATATTTAACGGGGGGTGTGTGGGGGGGGGTGCAGCCCCCCACAATAACGATTTTGAGGTCCAGCATTTTCAGTCTTTAGAGAGTTCACGATTTTAAACTTTCAGTTTTCTAATATAGACCCTATTTATATTATAGCACCGAGTATATGGTGAAATTGTCCAGACCAACATTACTGTATTAATCTGATTTCATTGCATTATGTACTACAGTACCCATGACATTTCTCAAATAGTCTGCACATTCCATTTCTTAAAGGAGCTACACATGCTTAAATTAAACACAAGCTGATGAATTTAGGAAGAACAAGTGAAATGATATACCTTGTTTGATGCAAATGTATGCCTTGAGCTGATATGGGCAGCTGAATGCTAAGGTGCACACTATTGTCTGCCACAGAACTAACTGTGACATAAGTAAAAAAACCTTTGGAAGCATATAAACAATTAAGAAAAGTTTATTTCTTTCCATGTTTTTGGAAGAAAAAGATCATAGCATTTAAACTGGCATAAACACTTCCTAAATCTGAAAAAAAAAATACTATTCTTGCCTGTAATCAGCATTTAAGACCAAAAAGCCAGGCATTGATTGGCACTCACCACAAAATGTTGCTACTACTTTCATAGCCAAACAACAGACACAAAATGTTACACATTTGAACATTTCAATATTCATATTCATTTGCACACTGCACACATTTGTAAATCTAACAAAGCTTCCTTGCTAAAATAGAAAAATCTGTTAAACTGGATTTACAGTCAGAATCTATTAAAAATATAATAACCAGCTGCAAAATAAAGAATCCGTTAAAATGTAAATACGTAGAAGCAACTGCTATACAATAAGCTGAAACTCTTAACAATCAAAAAATGTTCACCACAATGCTGGTAGGTAGAAAATAAAACTAATAACCAAAAATAACCACCGACCACAAATTCCCAAAATAATACCATATGCCAACTAGCACTTTCATCTACTTTTATTACTCCAGACTTCATTAGAATGAAGTGTGGTCTTGTTTTGAAAATTTGTGACCAGTGGTTATTTTTTAAACTGTTAACAAGGTTACATCATGTCCAAATCATAAATAAAGACTAGATCAGATTAAAATCACAAAATAATACTTTTACACATAAACAACACAAGTCTTCTTTGTTCTGAAATCACACCAAAATGTATTTTTCTGCTCAATGCCTTTTGTTTATTGTATACTGATGAGAACAACTAACAGGTATATGTTAACTGCCATTACAAGGCCAATTCTGACCTGAATTCCAGTCTTTCAAATAAGTCTCTCTAAAATCCTCTGCTGCTTCAAGACAATATTGAAATGCTCTACTGCTTCTAGATGTTATGAAATTCTTTACTGCTTCAAGACATTATTAAATTCTTAGGAAAAAAGCCTTTAGCAATCCCATATTCATTTGGTGTTGCACAACCTAATAGCTTTTAGGGAAGCTGACAACAGAAGCATTTAGAGAATTAGATGATAGAATGTCAGATATGTGAATGCTATCAAATGTAGGTAGGAATATTTCACTAATAAAAATCACTTATTACAAAATAGTATTTTCTGTTTCTCATTTAACAAACCAATGAAACAGTTTCAGGAATATATTATGTTTGCCAGCCTCTAAAAAATCAAAATGTGCACATTCTTTGTAAACCAAATGAAACAATCTCATAAGAACATATGAAATATGCATGCATTATCTCTGCTTAATATCAGAGCTTTGGCAGGCTAACATCTACCTGAAATCAACTGGATGCATAAGTGAATTTAAGCACACTTTTATCTGCTCTTTTGCATATAGTATTGTATTTAATTTATTTATTAGTATTTTTCACTGAATATTAACTCAACTGAAGTTGTGGCTGTCTCTCAACAGTTAGTGGCTTTGAAATTGCCTGCCCCTCTTGCAGATTTGTATTTGGATACTCCTTCTGGGCCCATCTCATTTGCTCACTCAACTGAGTGCAGTGAAATCATATTCTGATTTCAGGCACTCCTACTGTGTACAAAGAGGGTATTTGGGAAGGACAAGCCATGTAGCCTCTTAATCCTGCTCTGTTCCTTCCCTCAAAAAAAAAAAAAAAAAATATATATATATATATATATATATATATATATATATATATATCTTATTCATCTGCTCTTACTGTAACTGTCTTAGTTGCTCTTCTGCGTGCTGTTATCTTTCAGTCGCTCTTACTCTGCACTTATTACTGCTTGTTAGTAGCCTTCTAATTTACTGACTTCTTCACTTGTTTTTTAGTCATTTGTTAATTTAATTGCATTTATTTAAACTGTATTTGCAGTAGTGTTGCTACATGGTCAGGTGTGCTGACCTGCACTAAAATTTGAATTGTATTTACTGCTGTTTTAGCTGCTTTTCTGTAACAAAAAAAAATTCTAAGCTTGTTTCCTGCCTTTCTTGTAACTAGTCAAGTCCAGATACAGACTTGTTGTATCCAAGACTGTTGGTAAGCTTCTGAGCCCTCCAAGCCTTTCTGTGTTGGAGGGAAGCCTTCTAGCTTATCAGTGGGAGTGGTAAGCACTAGGTAGCCTATCTACCATGGGAAGAGTGGGTTTTGGCCCTGAAATTGTAGTTCATTGACTGTTTGGGCAGTTTTTTCATCTCTTTCTACTTTCTGGTTAAAAGCCTGTTTTGTGTTTGGCCCCACCTTTCCTATAACTAGTGTAATCCAGGTACAGATCTGCTGTATCCAGGACTGTTGGTAAGCTTCTGAGCCCACCAAGCCCTTATGTGTTGGAGAGAAGCCTTCTAGCTTATCAGTGGGAGTAGTAAGCACTAGGTAACCTCTCTACCACAGGAGGAGTGGTTTCTGGCCGAGATATTATAGTTTATTGGCCGTTTGGGAAGCTTTTCCATCTCTTTCAACCTTCTGATTTAAAAGCCTGTGTTTGCACTTGTTTCCTGCCTTTCCTGTTACTAGTCTAGTCCAGGTACAGATATGCTGTATCCAGGACTCTTTGTAAGCTTCTGAGCCCTCCAAGCCTTTCCGTGTTGGACGGAAGCCTTCTAGCATATCAGTGGGAGTGGTAAGCATTAGGTAGCCCATCTGCCACAAGAGGAGTGGTCCCTGGCCCAGAAATTCTAGCTATTGGCTGTTTGAGCAGTTTTTTTCCATCTCTTTCAACTTTCTGGTTTGAAAGCCGCACTTGTGCCTGTTTCCCGCTTTCCTATAACTAGCCTAGTCCGGTTACAGAGTTGCTGTATCCAGGATTGTTAGTAAGCTTCTGAGCCCCCAAGCCTTTCTGTGTTGGAGGAAAGCCTTCTAGCTTATCAGTGGGAGTGGTAAGCACTAGGTAGATTATCCTCCATGGGAAGAGTGAGTTTTGGCCCAGAAATTGTAGTTTATTTGACCGTTTGGGCAATTTTCCATCTCTTTCAACTTGCTGGCTTAAATGCCTACATTTGTACTTGTTCCCCGCCTTTCCTGCAACTAGTCTAGTCCAGGTACAGATTTGCTGTATTCCAGGACTCTTTGTAAGCTTCTGAGCCCCCCAAGCCTTTCTGTGTTGGAGGGAAGCCTTCTAGCTTATCAGTGGGAGTGGTAAGCATTAGGTAGCCTATCTACCACAAGAGGAGTGGTTCCTGGCACAGAAATTGTAGCTACTGGCCATTTGGGCAATTTTTTCCATCTATTTCAATGTTCTGGTTTAAAAGCCGCACTTGCGCTTGTTTCTCACCTTTCCTGTAACTAGCCTAGTCCAGATACAGAGTTGCTGTATCCAGGATTGTTAATAAGCTTCTGAGCCCCGCAAGCCTTTCTGTGTTGGAGGAAAGCCTTCTAGCTTATCAGTAGGAGTGGTAAGCACGAGGTAGCCTGTCTACCATGACAGGAGAGGTTCTTGTCCCAGAAATTGTAGTTTATTGACCATTTGGACAGTTTGTCCATTTCTTTCAACTTTCTGGTTTAAAAGACCACATCTGCGCTTGTTTCCCATCTTTCCTGTAACTAACCTACTGGTAGCACTAGAAAGCCTTAAACTGATACAAGCCTTCTAGCTTAGGAGAGAGACTTCGGAGTGATTAAGTATCCGTTTTCTGTACTTTCTTGCTGTACTTAACTGTTTTCCGCCTAAACGAGGATTTTCCAGCATTTATTGTGATTTAAAAGCTTGTTTTTTTCACATATTGTACTTATTTGACTGCCTGCACTTTTAAAAAGTTGTTTTTTGTTTAAATAATTTGTTTAACTGTTGTAGGCTACACACTAACGTGTGATAACATTTTCTGATCGTTTGTAGTCATTTAAAGCTGTTTTAAGTGTATTTTTACTGTTTTTGCCTTATCTTTTCAAAAAAAAAAAAAAAAAAAAAAAACCCAAAAAATAGCCTTGTTTCCCATCTTTCTAAGCTAGTATAGTCCAGTTTTCAGGCTAGTGCTGAATTCAGGGCTGTGATACTAGTTTCTGTGTTGCCCATACTGGATAGAAGGAAGTTTCTCTGTTCACCTGTGAGAGAGGGGAGCTTTGAGCAACCTATCTGTCCCTGGAGGAGTGGTTCCAGCCCAGAAGTTAGTAGTTTATTGGCCATTTTGAGCTAATTTCTATCTCTTTCATTTCCCTACTATAAAAACTGTGTTTGCATGGTTTTGCTCACGGGGCAGCCAGCACCGGTTAGCTATGGTTAAATTATTCCCAGTTCTACTTAGTCTACTCTTCAGTTTTTACCTTGAAACTAGTCTAACTCTCAACCTAAGCACTCAAAAAGCATCTTACAGCCCAGCACTTGCTCAGACCTAATAGCAAGCACTAATATACCCCGACACTGATTTCCCAGCAGGGCAAGGCTCTTTATTCACCCCTCACCAACCAAGCGACTAAACAGCTCACCTACTATTCAGGCATGACCAAATGACAACTTCAGGTGCACTCTCTAGTCCAGCTGGTGAATCTGGGTAGCCTGAGGCAATAATGTAATAAAATGAATGGCTGGTGTGGAAAGGCAAACTCAATAACTCCTCGGCTTAGACAGTACACAGTACACAGTACACGAGTTTATTGCACGCAACACAAAGTGAAAAACTCTGCAGGTTAAGCGTTTTCATCTGACACAAGCAGACTTCTTCAGAACAAAGATAAATAATACCACACTCATTAAATAAACATTGTGGCGCCAAAAACACATTTTTCATAAGATAATTTAAAGGTATATACAGAAAAAACTTGCATATATATATAAATAGCATACAAAAGCAATCCTATCCCAATTATATTGATGTTAAAAGTTTCTCTTATTTATAAGACACGCATAAAGTTCATAAAATTCACTTAAAATTGAGTATATAAGTTCTGGGTTAGTGATCAATGAATCAAGTGCACATATGATAACTATTGTCAAAGGCAATAGTCTAACAGTGATATAAAACTTATTAAAATATCTAAATATTCAAATATTAAATATTCAGATATTAATATATAAGAAATGTATAAATTATCCTCTCACATTAAACCTTGACTTAATTAAATCTAGGTCTTTGTCCAAGATACCTTTAGTTGAGGACATACGGTCGGCTCGGATACACTGTCCTTTAAATGTTTTGGATAATTACTGCTGAATTCTAAGTAATCATTGGAAAATGTCGCCTTTCTGTGTATACTAGAGACAAATCCTCCATCACCATGACTAACATAAGTGTCCAAGTAAGCTGTACCCCTTTTGTTGATATTATATGTGAACTTTAAAAAGTCTGTTGTATTGTTAATATAATCGAAAAAAGAGAGGATACCCATTTTCCTTACTAAATGATGTTAGATATGTTAGTAAAGAATGGGGTAAAAAATATTTACCTTTGTTGGGCAACTTAACATTTAAAGTTCCACCATCAGATAATAAACAAATTGAGGGTTTCGACCACAGGGTCTGTGTGTTAATGTACTACCCAATAGTCCAGTATATTGAAAACATAGTAAGGCAACATTGGAACTTGATTACTATGAACGATGATCTGGCTCTGACATTGGGGTCTCATCCCAAATTTGTTTATAAAACAGGACACAATCTTAAAAGGATTTTAGAATCTAATACAAGTGGTAAGAATGGGGGGCTATTTGGTACAAGCAAATGTGGAACATGCAACCAATGTTACACCATTAATGAAACAGGGGGTGTGAAATTGGAAAATTTTAACAAAACATATATACGCTGTAGGACAGGGAATTGCAACACTAAATTTGTCATCTATCTTGCAACTTGTCAAGTATGCTCAGCGTTTTACATTGGTAAGACTGAGAGACAGTTGAGACGACGCATTTATGAGCATCTATACAGCATCAAGAATAAAGACAATAAGAATGCCCTTTATAGGCATATACTTAAATGTGGAGATACGCATTATTTCAAATTTTCAATCATTGACCAGGTTAATATTACAGTATATGGGGGGAATGTTAAAGCCTTTTTGGCCATGAAGGAGAGTAAGTGGCAGATCATTTCCGATGCCACAAGACTTCCTGGCATTAATGATTCCATTAGTATAAAACCCTTCTTGCAGTTAGCATAGTTTTTTTGGTACAGTAGTACAGCATATTTTTAAGGTTTTAAAATAGTTCTGAACTACTTTTATATATTTTGTATATTTCATATATTTCACATAATTTATACATTTCTTATATATTAATAGTTGAATATTTAATATTTGAATATTTAGATATTTTAATAAGTTTTATATCACTGTTAGACTAGTGCCTTTGACAATAGTTATCATATGTGCACTTGATTCATTGATCACTAGCCCAGAACTTATATACTCAATTTTAAGTGAGTTTTATGAACTTTATGCGTGTCTTATAAATAAGAGAAACTTTTAACATCAATATAATTGGGATAGGATTGCTTTTGTATGTTATTTATATATATGCAAGTTTTTTCTGTATATACCTTTAAATTATCTTATGAGAAATGTGTTTTTGGCGCCACAATGTTTATTTAATGAGTGTGGTATTATTTGTCTTTGTTCTGAAGAAGTCTGCTTGTGTCAGATGAAAACGCTTAACCTGGGGAGTTTTTCACTTTGTGTTGCGTGCAATAAACTCGTGTACTGTGTACTGTGTACTGTCCAAGCCGAGGAGTTATTGAGTTTGCCTTTCCACACCAGCCATTCATTTTATCCTGAGGCAATGTTACAACTGCCTCATGTACACAGACAACCCTCTCCTCCTGCCACAAAACACTTACATTTGCAAGATATGCAATTATACAGCCAAACTGGAAGCTAAGCTGTCTCCACCCAAGACTGGAACAGACAGTCAAGAGGAGAAGGTTAACACTTGCACCACAACTCCAGCTGCACACAGATCTACTAAAACAGCACTGGCAAAAAATACACATAAATACACAAAATCATACTTGGAGGCTCTAAATAAAAACCTGCAAAAGCATCAGAGACCTCTAAAGCAGACACCCAAACAACCTGCACTTCCCGTCACAAACCAGATAACACATAAAACACAAAATCAGTGTGCCGCACAATCACAGCCCTTAAGGCGAAATAACATACCTAACACATAAGTAATAGGTGACTCTATAGTCAGGCACACTGAGGTCCCACTCACTAGGCTGGTCAAGCAGAAGGTTACTGTTAGCTGCCTGTCGGGAGCCAGAATCCACCACATAACACAGGCACTTAGGTCACTCCAGAACAAGTACAAATATGACTCTGTCATTGTTCATGTTGGTGTGATTGACCTGAGATGTACCTCCCTGGACTACATGAAAAGAGACATGGAAGAGCTCTCTGATCATGTAGCCCAGGCTGGTATGATCCTGACCCTGAGTAGCATCCTGCCCTCACCAAGAATGATACCTCAATATAAAGAAAAAATTATCAATTTCAACAATTGGCTAAGCTTCTGTTGTCATTCAAAGGGGATCCAGTGTCTGTCAGCGTGGGACGACATGCTCGACAAGCCGCGTTGCTTCACAAGAGACGGCTTGCACCTGTCACCCCCTAGGCTTTCAAATACTGTCCAAGGCTCTTGCTGTCCCCATAAGTGCCTTTTTTAGGCAAGGCTCAAAAGTCAAACCCACCTCTGTAAACAGCACAATTAACAAAAAACTGAGGGTTATGCTACTCAATGCCAGGAGTTTAAATCTCAAAATGCACACGCTCGAAGCACTCCTGAGTATGGAGAACGTCGACATCTGTGCAGTAACTGAAACCTGGTTCAAGGCTCCAGAGAGCACCCCAACACTACCGGGCTACAACTCATACCACACGTTTCGGCCACAGAACACAGACCGAAACACAAAAGGAGGGGGGTGTATCCATATTCATCAAGCATACCTACAACTCCAGGTTAGTGGCACAGCATGATACCTCTGAGATCATCCATGCAACTAACATCGGGCAAATCTGCAATGCAAATTGTGGCCTACTACAGATCACCCTCCATGACCCAGGACCACCACTCCACCTTTCTAGAGACACTAGAAAACATGAAGGTCCTACCAAATACCCTGATATTGGGTGATTTCAATTACCCTACCATTCACTGGGAAAACTACTCGAGTACAAATTTCCAGGCCAAGCGCTTCCTGGAATTCATCAACTCAAATGCCCTGGATCAGCTGGTAAACTCCCCTACCAGAGATGAAAACATATTGGACCTGGTCATCACCAACATGGGCGACAGATGTTCCACACCGGAGATCAACCCATCACTGATAAGATCAGACCATAAACTAATCACTCCGGATGTCCATACCCCACCACCACTCCCAACTAAGGAAACCACAGTAAAAAACTTTTCTAAAGCAAACTTCACCTTACTTAAGACAGAGGTGGTAAGTTTCACAGCCCCCACGCTAAAGGATAACGCTGCCCAAGATGCAGAAAACTTTACAAATGCACTCTATGAGCACCTACAAAGATGCATGGATTGTGCCATCCCTAGAAAAACCAAGACTCACTCCTCTAAGAGAAGGAAACCAGTTTGGTGGACCCCTGCAATAAACAGTCTATACAATAGAAGGAGGAAACTAGTTCAGAAAAAAAGCAAATCCCAAGAAGGAAAGACATCCCTGATCAGTATCAGTAAGAAATTGAGGTCCCTTATGACATCATCCAAGGCTAATTTCGAAAGAAAAATAGCCAAGGATTCAAAATATAACCACAGAGGCTTCTTTAGCTATGTTAAGAATCTAAGTGGCAACTCACAGATATGCACTGAACTAGTGCAAAATAGCACAAAATATACTGAATCTATTTATATTGCCAACATCCTGGCAGATAGATTCAGAGTAAACTTCACCCCCCTCTCACCTCTAAAAGGGCCTACAACAATACCGGAAAAGTGTAGTGTCCCAAAAATCACAGATGCACAGGTGAAAACAGCCCTTTCAAAAGTCAAAAACACAGTGTCAATGGGACCAGATGGTGTCCCAGGCTGCATCTTGCATGAACTACAGAACGAACTAACCCACCACCTAAACACGCTGTTCAACCTCAGCCTCTCCACAGGCTACGTGCCCATAGAATGGCGCACAGCAACGGTTATTCCTCTCCATAAAGGAGGGGCCACAACTGACCCTGATAACTATTGCCCCATAAGCCTGACTAGCCTGGTCTGCAAGGCTATGGAGTGCATCATCATGGAACTCATTAACAAAGACATTGGGAACCTCCAAACACTTGACCCAACCCAGTTCGGCTTTGTTAAGGGCAGATCATGCCTACTAAACCTTGTTTGACTTCTTCGAGACAGTCACCAAGGCCATAGATGAGGGAAAGGTGGTTCACACAGCCTACCTTGATCTTGCCAAGTCTTTTGACACCATTCCCCACTCGGGTATTACAGAAAAACTCACCAGCCTGAACATAAACCCCTACATCATGAGATAGGTTGCCAACTGGCTTAGAGACAGGACTCACACGGTAAGAATAGTGGGCTCCAGGTCCGACTTTAAACCAGTCACAAGTGGTGTCCTGCAAGGCTCCATCCTGGGAGCCCTACTGTTTGGCGTATACTTCTCAGAAGTACAGGCAAACACAGGAGGACTATGGCTAACCAAGTTCGCCGATGACTGCAAACTGGGAGCCATAATTGATGCTCCGGCTGACATGGACAGCCTCCAAAAGGGCCTTACTGAGACGGACACCTGGTGTCAAAGTCATGGCCTCAAGCTAAATGCCAAAAAATGCATAGTCATCCTGTTTGGGAAAAACAAAACACCCATGAATTACCACATAGGTGGCAGCCCCCTTAATACAGAAGAGTTAATAAGAGATCTGGGGACCCAGGTAGATAGTAATCTCTCCTTTGACAATCATATTGCCAAAGTAGTTAGGGAATCCTTATATGTGGCCCATCTAATTACTAAAAGGTTCACATCTAGAAATAAAGAGGTTATAGTGCCCCTATACTCATCATTCATTAGACCCATCATAGAGTACAATGCCCCATTTGGGATGTACCTCACAAGACACTTCCAACAGCTGGAAAGACCACAAAAGTAACTCACCAAGAGCATTACTGGTCTCAAACATATGTCCAATGCAGCCTGACTAAAAAAACTCCGGCTGTACTCAGTGGCATATTGCTTACTCAGAGGTGATCTCTGCCTGACTTACAAAGCCATATCCAACTCAGAATTGATGGACATGCTCCACCTAAAGAAATCCAAGTCACTGCGAGCCACGCGCTCTAGTGAGCTAAACCTCACCACAACAATAAATAGAACATGCTGAAGGAATAGATTCCTGTCACAGAGACTCCCAATGCTTTGGAACAAAATCCCAAATTGCATCAGTCACTAACACTCTTCAAGAGAAACCTTGATGAGTGGATGGGTAACAGAAAATACACCCCTGGGATCACTTCATTGGCTCTGCTTGACAGAGGATCAGTTAATTAATCAATGGGGCGGCGAAAGCCGACACACTCTGGCTAGGCTTATAAATGCCCTAGGGCAGATAGCCTAGTACCTACCCATGAACCTATGAACCTGTAAGTCAGAACATAACCACTTTTACAGTATTTTTGGTTGTCACTTAAGCACATACCAGCGCAAGTTCAGACTAATTCTATTAGACATAAAAATCACACATTTTCTTTGTAATGCAAAAGAAAAGGTCAGAACACCCACTCTAAGACTTCTCATGCTATCTAACAACAAGAGTATTTCTCTATAACCAACCAAATATTGCAGCAAATGATTCACAAGAACAATTCTTCACTCGGCTACAAATTGCAATTACCTGGTGGATCAGACTGTAAAGACATATACAGCTTTACATTATGTAGTTAACTGCATGTGAGTATAAACTATGGAGGAGGGTGCCAGTCCTGAGCAACATTTTATTCAGAAGAAATGCTCTAGTCAAAGTCACTACTGTACTCAGCATAGACATGCATAAGCTTGCCACATCACACACAACAGAAAATATAATACTACACTTTGATAGGAAAACCCCCTGAAACACTGGATTTCCTAAGAGGCCAAAATGCCAGTTCCCCTAAAACAACTTACAAGAAAAATACTAAGAGATATCTAATAACATGCAAGGGTAGAAAATATACTCTCCCTATGCAATGTGCCCTTTCTGATAGGGTAGACAATTGTAACAACAAACCACCTAAAGAAAAACAAACTGCAAAATAAAATAAAGTAAAAAATGGCCCAGGCTCACAGCAAACAGCAAAATCAAGTTTATTCAACGCAAAGCGCTTTTCGTCTCATACACTATCACAGAGACTTCCTCAGACAAGTAAAACATAACTCAAACAATTCAACTAATTTTAAAAAGGACTTTGTAAAAAGAGAACCAGTCAGTGATCTTCTCTGATACTGCAGCATGCTCACTTGTTGTGTCTTTCGGCTTTTCCCGGTTAGGGGTCGCCACAGCAGAACTCCGGTCCGCTAATGGTTGGCAGTTGATTTTTACATGCTGAGTTGACGGCCCTAATGCACAACCTTCAATGAAGGTACGCCCATTCACGGATGTCTCCACAGAAGATGCTCTAGCCGAGAATCGAACGGGACGTCTTGCTGTGAGGCGACAACGCTACCGCAGCACCACCACCTAAACTACCTAAAAGCAACATGCTTAAAGAGGCAAGCAATCCATAAAAAAACTTTTGCTTGGTATATCAAGTTTCACTAACAATTCAAAGCATTACAGTTTCCTAATAAAACACTAGGCTACTGATTTACATTATACAAAATAACTTATAATGACTAAAAATACAAAATTGCGTGAAAGTACATATATCGAACGTACAAAAAACTTGTAAAATAAGAAGTCAAAAATCAAAAAATCAATTATAACATATCCACTAACAAAAAATGCAAATAAGTAAAAAGTGAAACTAGCAACTTCTAGCAGTTGGAAACACTCATAGAATCAAAAAAACAGTGAGGACTATCTCAACAAGCTCCTCAATTTTAAAATGCATGCCAGGGACGTGATTTCATTTAACCCAGGGGTATTATAGGAGTTCAATCTAAGTTGCCAAACTAATTCCCTTTTTTCTAAAAATAGTTGAAAGGGACTACCCCTATGGTCAGCAGTTACCTGGTCAATCACTCTAAATGAAAAACTGTGATCGGGGTTCTCGTTGCAGTGTCTAGCTAGGGCGTTGTTCTCATTCCTTTTTCTAATGTTGTAAATATGTTCATATACCCTGTCTCGTAGTCTTCTATCTGTCTTGCCTACATAGAAAGCTGAGCATAACTGGCACACTGCCAGGTATACCACAGCTCTCGAATCACAGTTGAATCTACCCTGGACCTTGTATTCACGTCCACCAATAGTGAAATTAGCCCCAGTGGCAATGAACCTACAGTGGTTACAAGATTCGCATTTGAATGTACCTTTGGTCCTATTACTATTCTTACCTCTTACCTCAATAATGTCCTCCAGGTTCCTACCTTTCCTGAAAATCAAATTAGGACAACTACCCAGTTTAAGTGAAAGGTCACCATCACTTAGTAAAATGTTCCAATTCCTACAAAGGATTCCTTTCAAAAGGCTCGCTTCTAGGCTATACGTAGTGATGAAACTCCTCCCAAATCTGTTGTCATAATTACCGGTTACCCCTGCAGCACCCACAGCCGCTACACTGGAGTCCACTAAATTGTACGGGTCAAACAAATCATCATGGACCATGTTCATTTGTACTGTACCCGAACTACCTGAAAGAATTCATCTGTAAAACCTAGTACTCCTTTTATGCTGCACCTTGCATATCAAGTCAACAACAAGTTCAGTGGGGTAGCCACGACTGGTGAACATTACTTTTAAAGTTTCACATTCTTCAATAAAAACTACATTGTCAGTGGTCATCCTGGCAGCTCTAACCAACTGGCCTTTCAATACCGATCTTTTTTGGTGCAATGGGTGGCAACTAGTGTAGTGTAACATAGTGTTAGAGTATGTTGCCTTACGGTATATAAGAGCTATGAAACACTGATTTGTCCTTTCCTTTCTCAGGTCCACATCTAAGTAACAAATGTGGTCCCTGTGGGTGACATATGTGAACCTAAAAAAAGGAGTACTGCTATTCAAGAATTCTACAAATTCGTGTGCCTCAACCTCTGACCCTTTAAACATTAAAAAAGCGTCTAAAAATCACGTATAAAACCCCACTTTTTGCATCAAACTGTTATTACTAAAAATAGTCTGGAACTCCCACTGGGCCATTACCAAGTTCGCATAGCTCCTGCCACAAGGGGAAACCATGGCTACACCCACAATCTGTCTATAGATGGTGTTGTCAAAGGTGACAAAGTTATTGCTTAAAATTATGTCCATCAGTTCCTGAAATAATCTGACTTCCAAGTTAGTGGCACCGTGTGATAGTTACCTATCAACTACCATTTCGATTCTCACAGTATGAGGAATCGAAAAGTAGAGGCCAACCACATCAATTGTCATAAACAAGATGTCATCTTGGTAATCAAAATTTTCCATAGCTGTTAAAAAGGCCCATGAGTCCTTACATATTTGCTTTTCCTTGACAACAAATGTTCTTAACATGGTAGACAATCGTATTGTGAAATAATCGCAAATATAATGGCCACACAGCTGTTTCACTCTAGAAATGCTTTTTGATTTCACATATTATTCGCTCCACTCCCAAAAAACAGCCACATTCTATACAGTTCCCATGTCTCATTGGAAGGATAAAAATGTAACAGCTTAAATAACTTAACTCAGCATGCTGCTGCTAGTTACATATACCCAACCCCCCGTCTCTTTTGACAAAAGACTATCTCTACAGGAAGGTATATAAGACATAATTGTGAAAGTGTACTTCTTGTCACATTTCACCTGACACACGCTCAGATGATAGTCAGAATCTGATGAAGTCTCCGTGGAGAGATGAAAGCGCTTAATCTGTGCTTAATTTTATTGTTTTTATTTCAATAAATGTGTTCAATTATATATCTTGGAATCAATTTTTTTGGAATACCAGTATAACGGACTTTACAATACGATATTTTTGTGGAAGACAGCCTTTATTGTTCTGGAATTGCACCTTGTGAATTACTGCTTGTAAAATTCACCCTCAAAATATATATGACTGTGTTCCAGTACAATAGACATAAGTTCCATTATTAAATTAATTTGTTCCCATTCTAAGCCTGAATAATGCCTAATACTGTTACAGAAACTTTCTAATCCTTTTTGTTTGGGAATACATGACAATAAATCTATCACATCCACTGTAATGTAAACAATTCCTTCCATCCAAACGTCAAAGTTAAATTACCTAATAGGGCCCAAGAATCCTTTATTAAGTGAGGTATCTTGCAATATATATGCTTAAGCCATTTGTCAATAGCTGTACCTAATGGAAATGTTTTTGAATGGCTACCAGAAACAATAGGACGGAATGGCGGATCGATTAAGAAAAACTTAATCTCAGTTAGACAATCGACTATGTGGAATTTTGTCTTGGGTATGTATTTCATACCTTTAGAAAATAATTTAAAGTACTCTTCTTCAACTACATTGTTGGTATAATTATATATATTAAAGTTATCCCTACTATATACAATATCATCAATACTCTTTTCATCTGAGACTGGTTCTATTAATACATTGTTGTCAATACTTGTATCATCCGCAATACCTATCTCCTGTTGTTCCCCCATTCCTGATTCATGTAATTTTTCTGTCCCCATTCCTGTCTGTTCCTTCTCCACTTCCAGTTCTTTTTCCAGTTCTGCTGTGATGTTTGTTTCCAACCTACGTGAAAATTTTAATTTCCGACTTCGTAGTGCCCCTCCTGAATATAACTTTAACGTCCATCTATATCATTGTTATTACACCCCTCAGTGTTTCTCCTTATATTTTCTTTCCAAGGATGCAATCTATTAGACTTATACTCAACTATATCTCTGTTTATCTTTTTGTTTTTCTTCGCTTGTATTGTCTGAGCTTTTTTCTCAGCTAGTGTATATTGTTTAGTATAAAGCTTCTCCCACTGGTCAAATAATAAATCATTTGTTATAGCATTGTTTAATTTCTCCGCTTGTGCAGTAAGCTTGCACAATTTTTCATCATTTTTCTTAATTAGAAGATGCATGTAATCAAAACCAAAATTATTGAACAAAATGTCAAATTCCTCACATACTTGATCATTTAAAAACACCCCCATAGGTACTTTAAAAAAACGAAGTCTCTTAGGGACTATATTCAAAGTAAGACATTTGTTCAAATATGCATTATCTATCTTTACCCCTTTTATTGTGTTCAATGTCTTTCCAAATGAATAAATAAGCTCTTTTAATGTCCCATTGACTATGTTAGCTTGAATGGGTTCAGGCCTGCTTGCCTGACTCAACGAGTTAAAGCATACATCTCTTTGCAAAAAGTCTTCCAACTGAGCGACACACTGCCCCATATTACATTTAGTTATGTTGTTACAATTAACACTCCTCTGGCCATTGGGTAGTTCGGAATCCACTATGCTTCCAACAGATTGATTGGAAGCTGTACACGTACGTTGCGATGCCTGCCCTTTCGGACCAAGTTGTGTCATTAATTCCAATAAGCGAGTCACTTCCCCTTTGGGGATAGAGACTTCGGAATGAAGTGTCTGCAACTCGTCTTTGCCTTCTGGGGAAGACTTGTTGGAAGGAAATTCATCCACGGTATCCATGCCGAACCACTAACACCACACAATAGCATTCAAATGACAATATGTAACCAAAAAAGAGA
This sequence comes from Protopterus annectens, assembly GCF_019279795.1. Lineage (NCBI taxonomy): Eukaryota > Metazoa > Chordata > Ceratodontiformes > Protopteridae > Protopterus > Protopterus annectens. Next base: position 318,189,026 of record NC_056728.1, read on the forward strand.
AAATGCTACACAATGCTGGATGCCTCAGAAGAACACAAACACCAACAAGTTGTAATCCACAGATTTAATATGAGACAATAAAAAATGATGTTTGATTAAGCGCTTTCATCCACATGCAATGTGGACTTCTTCAGAACAACATCAATTAATCAATTAAGCTTTTAAATACTTTTTTGGTGCCAAAACAAAAAAAATGAAAAAAACACAGCTTCATTTAAAGAAGAAATACATTTTTCTAAAAACAAAAAATGTTTTAAAAAAATACATATGAATTTCACATGTACTGAGTGATGTATTTAATACTCTTATATCCTTATTGTGATTTATAATTTGTGATTTATAATTTATAATTTGTAATGTATAATAATATCTGTGGTTTGCAGTTGAAATGCAATACAATCTATAAGGGTATAGTATTGCGGGTCCTACAGGTTAACCTGTACAATAGGTTTGATTGTAATAGTCATTTAAGCCTGGTTCATTGGAAGCGCCAGTCAATATCTGCCATCTAACTTCCTTCAAGCCTAACAAGGCTTTATAATTGCCTCCTCTTTGCCCCTGCCTAACATGTTCCAAAATAGCAAATCTAAAACTGTGACTTTCCCCATGTTTGTCTATATGTCTAAACAGTGCATTAGATTTATCTTTTCTTTTTATGGCATGCAAATGGTCATAAATTCTCCTTTTGAACATTCTCTCCATTTTACCTATGTAAAAACTCAGACAAGTCATACATTTGGCCATGTATACAATATACCTAGTGTTGCAGTTACCATACTGAAATGTAATTCTGGTCCTATTTATATTCTTCAAAATGCCTTCAATTTTAGTATGACTTGACACTGTCTACAGTGACCACATTTTATAGTGTGCCTGTTCTGCTGGTTTATGTTCCTGACCATATTGCCCCTCTCCAAAATCATCTTTACATTCTTCCCCATTTGTTATACAAACATTGGGGTATCTCCGCCTATATTTTTTATTCCGTTATCTGTCGTAAGTATACTCCTGTTCCTATATAGGATCTGCTTTATTTGATTCACTTGGGGTGTGTATTCCAAAATACAAACCTTATTATACCTTTCATCCAAATTATTCATCATAACAGTAGTTGTTAACTGTTCTTTTCCTAATACTGGAAAATATTTCTTACCCCATTCACTAACTACATACTCCTTCACATCATTCAACAAGTGCATTGGATATCCCCTAGCACTAAATAGTATTTTTATAAAGTCAATTTCATCAAGCATTTCTGAATGTGTGGATGTCTTTCTAGCCACTCGTATGCACTGTCCTTTGAATATATTTCTCATCATTTTTTAAGGATGGTTACTAGAAAACTCCAAATAATTATTGGAGAAAGTGTCTTTCCTGTGAATACGAGACTTGAATCCATTAGCTGTAATGGATTTAAATGTATCCAGATATGCAATACCTTCAATGCTGTAGGAGTGTGTAAATTTTAAATAATCACCTGTATTGTTCATGAATTCAATGAACTCATCTATTATGTGTACTGGACCATCCCATATAATAACAATATCATCCAAGAACCTTGAATAATATCTTACATACTTAAAGTATTCACTTTTGAAGATGTTCTTAGTCTCCCAATCTAGCATGACCAGGTTTGCAAAAATGGGGGCACAAGCAGCCCCCATTGCTACTCATCTGGTCTGCTTGTAAAATTCACTCTCAAAATATATATAATTGTGTTCCAGTACAATAGACATAAGTTCCATTATTAAATTAATTTGTTCCCATTCTAAGGCTGAATAATGCCTAATACTGTTACAGAAACTTTCTAATCCTTTTTGTTTGGGAATACATGAAAATAAATCTATCACATCCACTGTAATGTAAACAATTCCTTCCATCCAAACGTCAGAAGTTAAATTACCTAATAGGGCCCGAGAATCCTTTATTAAGTGAGGTATCTTGCAATATATATGCTTAAGCCATTTTTGTCTCATATTAAATCTATGGATTACAACTTGTTGGTGTTGGTGTTCTTCTGAGGCATCCAGCATTGTGTAGCGTTTTCTCTTTTTTGGTTACATATTGTCGTTTGAACGCTATTGTGTGGTGTTGTTAGTGGTTCCTGCTTAAAATATGCAAATCTTCTGGGGAAGTTACCTGCCACTTGTACACCTTTAATGTTTTACTGAGTCCAGGTTTAAATCACTGAGCATTATAGCCATACCTCTAAGCCTGCAGACACTGAGAATAGGAACAAAAGCCCCTAAAATAGGTACATCCAGTCAAAAATATGGACAACTAAGCAGCATAAAATCTGAGTACCAAATAGCACATAACTTTAACTGCTTTTAGTGGGAATATGGGATATCACTCAGAAACACGTTTAAAAAAAGTGATGAAATAATGAAAAAATATAAGAACATTATCAAAGAGACAAGGTAAAATCTGTAGACTATAATAAACTGTATGGCAGAATGTTACCTCAGAAGGTCATTTATTTGTCAAAAGGGGATGCATGTCCTCTTTCTTTAAATTATGGGTGCCAATGGTATGTTACTCATGCAATGTGGTTTTCTGTGCACTGGATATCTTCAGAAATCACATGTAATGAGTGGGATTCAGGAAACTGCTTGAAGGGGTAAATCAAGCCTGAAAATAGGGACATGCCTCCAAAAATAGGTACAACATGAACTGGGGTAAATCAGGCCTGAAAATAGGTACTTTTCTCCAAAATATGGTCATTTGAGAGGTGTAATTCCAAACACAAGAGTTTCATTGATGTTGATAAAAAAATGGTTCCATTAACCTCTTAAGTTAATTGGAGTAATATTTAAAAAGGATTCCTGAATTGGAGGCTTAATCTCTCCCATTAGTTTTTGGCTTTGTACTAAATTCTCAAGGGAATAAACAAGTGATGGTAAGAGGGTTATAGAGGACTACATGGCAACGTAAGACACAATTACATTCCTAGAAATGAAATCATCCTAAGCAGCATAATTCAGTGTAATTTTGTAACATACTATACTATTCAAGAAAGCAGACTGCCAAATTAGACTGTGTTTAGATTAATGTTCTTAGTTTGATAAATTCATATTTCTAGCTTAGGGTGCTATCTATATTCCAAATACAATACACAGACATATTAAAATGGCTGCTATGTATGTCCCAAATGCAGCACATGTAGTTAGATTAAAATGGCTGCTATGTCATTAATGCAGTACAGATTTACAATAAAAAGTGTTTATCCATGTCCCAAATATGACACATAGATTCACATTAAAAGTAAAAAAAAATCTACTGCACTTAAAATATATAAAAAGCACAATGTTCCAGAATTCTTCTCTGTCCCTGATTTAGGCTAAAAATGTTACTGTGTCTCTCCTAATCCCTCCTAAAACTGATTTGGGGTGAAAAGGTGGGGATGTGTTACTCTTAACAAATGCCAATAATTAGAGTTATAGACTTCTTTTACTTCAGAAAATGCATATTCATTCACATTTTTTGCATATCAGCTTTTCAAGTTGACAGTACTAATATTTTAAAAAGTGTCTTTGGTTGGCATAATTATTTCTGGGTGGGTTAGCCCCTGATACTGGAGGTAAGAGGTTAAAAGCTATAATGTAGAGTTCAGCTTGCAACTTGTTTACCTCACTACCCTTACTGCCATTAACAGCATAGGCACAGCATAGATGTACATAAAAAATAAAAAGTCTACACACACACACACACACACACACACACACACACACACACACACACACACACACACCCACACACACACACACACACACACACACACACGCACACACACACAGCTCATCCTGCAATTTATTCACCTTTTTCTTTCTCTCTCTTTCTCTGCTGTCATACACTATAGACTCCTGCTTTTAAAATTAAAAAAAAAATGCAGTTCAACCTGCAGTTTGTCCACCTCTATAGCAAGTCTGTTTTACTTGTGCCATACTAATGATAGCTGCAGGCTTATTTTAAATAAATACTACTACCTGTCCTCTAGAAATCAAAAATAAAATAACAATTTACTCCTCTCCATTGTGACTCCACACTGAAGTTGCTCTCCAGGTAAAACAGCACACAAATACTTAGTCCACACAACAAAGCTCAGCCTGGGGCCTTCAGGCTGTTTCACACTCCTCAGGCTAACAGAAAAGTATTTTGCTGGTGTACAGAAACTCCAGAGCAAACTCAGATCCTTTAGGAAATTATAATCTAAATACTGTCTGCTGCTTTTTTCTCCCCTTCAAAACAATCAGAAAATGTGGCCATTTCTGGCAGAAGAGACCAACAGTGTAAATTACTTTCCTGCTAGTGCTATGCTCCATGTCCACTGTCTCCTTAGCCAATTACAATGCTTAAATCACAGACTGGACGTAACAAAGGGCAATCATTGCCTAATAGGTCTGGTTTGATGACCTGCTGAAAAAAAAACATCTCAGAGGTAATGCTCCCTGAAAACTTCAGTCAGTTACTGTTTAGTGTACCTCTCAAATGTTTCTGATTTTTAGGGGCATCCCTGACTTTGACTCAAATGTTAGCTATGTCCCTCTTAGTCCCTCTTAAATGTGTGGCTTTTGAAGAAAATTTAGCAAATTTACACTTAGTAAATGACAATAATTAGAATTATAAACTTGTCTTACTTCAGAAAATGTATATTAATTCACATTCTCTTGTTCTGTCAAAGTTTCGAGTTAATAGTTTTAATAGTTTAAAAGTGTCCCTGACTGTCCCTGATTATTTCTGGATTTGTCTCTGATTCTGTTGAGATTTGTCCCTGTTCTGCTAAGAGCTATGGTCTAGTACTGCAGATCAGACTCAATAGAGAGTAGCTTGCAGTTGAAAACACAGCAGCAGAGAAAAAGAAAAAAATACTCATCTTGGCTCATTTATGGCTTTTCACCTTGCCAGACTAAGAGCCAGAGTTGAGATTACTTTTATGCTTGAGCCTGGATTAAGACCACAATGGCTTTTCCACCTCTAACACCTATGAACATAAAGGAAGTTCTTTGCCAAACATATGGACTCCTAGAAAACAAATACAGTGAAAGAAACAAGACTATAGTGTGACCATGATTATTCAGTAGAAACAAAGGAAACATCAGCTTTCTCTAGTGCAATGGAGCTGTACAGGAGAGGGAATTTTAAATTCAAACTGTTGTACTAACCAGTCTGCACCAGAGTAAACCATCATGGGGGAGAGCTCACATTTTATACTCCTGAAGCTGCACTGACTAAGCTCAAGCCACTGCTTCATAAAAGACGTGAGAGCTAGTTATAGGTGGCAAAATTATACAAGAAGACTCTTTGATTAATTCTGGGTAACTGAGAATGAAAAAAATAGATGTTTCCCTAATTTATAAGAGAATGTTAAAAACACAGAAAGCAAGCTTTCTGTAGTAAATTACACTGAAACTAATGCAGAAAGGTTCATCTGCAGACTGCAAGATTTTGTCATTGAAGGCTGACCTAAAATGCTGAATATAGTACATGAATGCCTTTTGGTGGCTGGATACTTGGGGTATTGTTGATTTACCTGAACTGAATGTAGGTTTAATATTTGTTCTAACAAACCTATATATAAGGTACTGAGGACTCAATGATTCCAATGTAAATATAAAGCAGTTTGCTGATAAAGCATTGTGTGTATGCTGGTGCTTCCCCTTTAAATGTCAATATTCTAAGATAGTCTTTGCATGTTCACTTCTGGTAACTATTTAGGAGAACATCCTGTAAAAAAGAAATTTTTCAATGAACTGTGGAAACATTTAAAGGAAAACTATAGAATCCATCCATCCATCCATCCATCCACAACCCCTTTCCCATTTTTGTACATGTGATCACATGCACATAAACACATATGTCCAATTTAGAGTGTGCAATCCGCCTACTACACCCATGCAAACACAGGGAGCATATGGAGGTTCTGCAAGGAAGATACCTTGGCCAAGCATCAAGCTGGAGAACCTCTTGCTGTGAGGTGACAATGCTATCCACTACGTGAAGGAAAACTATAGAAATGCAGTGAAAATAAGTGGCACAGTAATCCAAAGTAAAATAATATATTTAACAAGGAATAGCTATTTCTGTGCATCTGTGAGTGTATGAGAAATGTAAGAGTAATGGGTCTGTAATTTTAGATGGTTATTTCATGTTGAGGGGGAAATAATTTTAGGAATACTAGAATTATTTATCACCTGGACCTCTGCATATAACTATAGGATGACATATTTTAAAAGGTTGAGGCAACAGTTATATGAAATAGAGAGGGTAGGGAGACTCTGAATGGATGAATAATGAATTGGAGGATATAACAGGCTTCACCTGGTGACAGTTAAGACTGGTATATGTGTTCATCCAAAATCTTAGCACTGTTAAATTCAGATTATGTCCTACTTGGAAGTGTATTAGAAAAAAAATCTAAAATATTATTTTGGAGTTTTTGAAACTTTGTGCAAATTAGTATTGAATATAGTCATTGTTTTTATGATTTGTGTTTTTTGGAAGTTCATAAGAAGTTTTATACAGTTAAGGATGCACAAAATACCTTTCACAAAGTTAAACAATCCATCAGAAGTTAATATAACATTACACTTATTTCTGAATATAACATCTACTTGTAACTTGTATAATGAAAAGGTAAGGGTTGCAGGCAGAGACTAAGGTAATGTGATAGTGATTTGCTAAGTAATAAGTAATAATAATAATTAATAATTAATAATAATAATAATAAGTAACGTTCATATCTTATCATGGAATGTTGATGGTTTATCAAATCCTGTAAGAAGAGCTGACATATTTGTGTATTTGTGTATATTAGGAAAATTAGGCCCCTATTTACATTATTGCAGAAAATGTATCTAGTTCACGTGATCAACGGACTACATTATCAAAACCAAAATTATCAACACCGCATGATCAACAATTTATTTAGTCAATCAACTTGAACAATCAATATAACACCTACACACAAACAAAACAATGTTTTTTTTTTCCTGGGGGCAAGCCCCCCACATCCCCCACACCCCCTGCTAATTATATATACCAACTTCAAGATTGCACTACAGTGGAGAAAAGAGCACATTCCCCAGTCGCCAGTGTACCCCAATCGCAGTCAAATGGTCACTGAAGTAAATTGTTGATCATATGGTCTCAACCATGTCAGTTAGGACAATCTAGCCTACTGATGAAATGAAGTAGGTTCCAGAAAACACATATGAAGCTCGGCAACCTTAAGTATAAATTATTAGGATTTTCATCATATCCAGTATGAAGCTGAAGGAGTGTTGCTATGCTATTGCAAAGAAACATGCTTTCTGAGCTGCTGGAAGTACAAACCATAAGGAAAGTACACTTTTATTAATAGGAAAGATGCAAGAAAGAGTGTTAAGTGTCACTGTAAATCTGTATATCCTAACTGGCATTGCTAACTAAATAAAATTCATAATGTTAAAGGTAGTGGGTTATAGCATTAGATGATATGGTTTTATGGATGGGAGACTGAAACTGTTTTTCTACACTGGTGAGGTGCACACTGGTCCTAGAACTCACAGGGCAGCTGTGTTATGATGAGTTATTTATGAATGTGCTGCATTAATGGGTTTGACAGACATGAATGAGACATGAAGGCTTCCTACAGATACTTATATATGTTTCTCATGCAGGTATTAATCATATTCATTAATAGACAAAACCATGGTTAACACGCAGTATGTGTATCTTGTTCAGAGTTTGCATATATGTCCTGCTTCCTTATCATATTGCTTTCCATTGCTCATGACAGAGTATGTCAAGAAGGAAAAGTTTGAAAGAAATTGGAGCTCTAACTTGTATTTTTGTCAAGAAGGCCAATTTAAAAGTATACTGGACTTTTTTATGACAGCAATGATTATCTTTCCACAAAAAAAAAAAAAACAGAGGAGTCAGATAATAAAAGCATGGGAAAAGTATAAGAAATGTTTGAAAAATTTTCTAAGGAATTTTGTGGATGAGAAAAAGTAGTTATTAGACTCAAAATTGGCCAGGTTACATGCAGGGCTATTTAAGGCAGAGGAAAAAGTGATTCATAAAAAAGAGGGGGCTAAACTCACATTGCTGTAATTTATAAGATAATGTACATAAAAATGCTAGATTACAAGGAACACCTAGCTAAGAGAATTTTTAGAATATTAGATTTTGAAGTAACACCCAAAGGACAAAAGTGTTTAACTCTAAGGCTTATGTAACGGAAGATGAAGAGATCAATGTAAAAGATTGTACATCACAGGACAGATGAGATTTGTGACAAACCTGTAAATATACTAGGAAGTTTTAGTAATTTTTATGAACAATTATATGAAGCAGAAGTAAACTGAAAGGGAAAGTCAAATGAAATAAAGGACTTCCTAAATAAGATCCCATTAAAAAGTTTGGACGGTGATTAAGGAAGCTCCTTGATGCAAGAAGTTACAGAAAGTAAGGTAAAAATAATATTAAGGAATCAAAAGAAGGGTAAAACACCTAGGCTGGATAGTTTACCATTACAAATATATGTAATACATAAAAACAAATTTACTGAAAGCTTACTAAACGAGTTATGTGTTGATAACTGGACAGACCTTAGATATATGGAAGAAAGCTATAATAATTGTGATTCATATACCAGGCACATATCCTTAACAGGTTGGGTTTTATAAACCAGTACTGATACTTAATCATGAGTATAAGTTAAACTTCATGCAGATTGACAAAATATTAACTTTAATATTCACTGTAATAGATTGGTAGAACCACCTATGATAACTTATCAAAAACAAACATCTTCAGAGAAGATGCCAACAAGACCAAACAATTATTGTTGATTGCAAGTTTGGACACCATAAAGGCATTTGACAGGATTTGTTGGCAATATTTATTTAAAGTAGTAAGGGTAATGCTTTCTTGAGAGGGGGATACATATGATAAAAGTGTTGTAACAAAATAATGTGTCAGCGCAAATAAAGTAGGAAATAAACTTTCCAAAAGTTTTCAGTTAAGTAGAGGCTCCAGAAATGGGTGTCTCCTTTCTTCTCTTTCTCTTTTTCTATTTGGTGTTTATCTTAAAACCTTGACATGTAAGACGACGCAGATAGAAGTAAAGGGCTCATAAAGTATTTGAAATGGATCTTCTGTTTAACTTAGACTGTATTTAAATCAAAGAAAAAAAATCACTTCTGTTTAACTCAGACTGGATTTAAATGATATAAAAATACTTCTGTTTAGCTA
>NC_056728.1:318203262-318275762 GCF_019279795.1 Protopterus annectens
AGCTTCTGGTTTGTAAGAGCATGTCTGTACTGTTCTCATTAGAATTCATAGCTTCCAATATTTAATCTGAGAGTCAGTTTAGGTATAAAGATATTATGAAGACAAATAATGTACTGACAGTATCTTTTATCATTACTGACTAACCAGTCACACATTCAACTCTTATACAAAACACAAGAACACCTGCATTTGCATTTTTTAGCACATTTGACAATGTAAAAAGTATTAATAATTCGTCTGCTTCACAGCTACTTGCATTTTAATAAAATCGTGTTACTGATGTCAAAATAATAAAAAGGAATCACTGCAGGAAAACTGAATGAATCAGCATCAGGAAAACATATGATAAAGAGAATGAAGTCTTTACGAATAGCAACAATTAAAAATTACATGGCAGATGGCAGATAAAGAAATACCTAATCTGTCATACATTATTTCTTTAAACAACTATGCTTTATCTTCTTTGCATTAAAGAAATAAAAGCTGCCTGGATCTGGTATGTACATGTTTTCTTTTCAAGTAATAACAGTGCTGTATGTGAGAATCTGGAGTTAAGTGATCCTCACCTTACTACATGGTCTATCTATGAAAAGAGCATGACGTGCTGAATAAATCAGTTTAAAGTACTGGTAAAAATTATCTTAGGCATAAATTAAAGTATCTGTTTAACTCATTCTCTCCATTGGAGCTCTTGTAAGTTTGAACTCTATCTCCCAGTGGGTGTAGCCTGAGCCTTTTTAAAAATAAGTTACTGCCTCACAGTTCAAATGATCCTGTCTCTATAATCATAAGTGTTATTAAAAAAACTGTAAATGACAAACTATTCAGCACAAGATAGTGTTTACAATGGTTGCATTCCTTCAATTCTAGGTCTTAACCTGGATTTTATAAGACAAAATAACCATAGTAAATATGAGTTATGTAATATTGTATAAATGGCTTATGCTATAACACACAAACTTCCAGCAAGGTTTTCTTCATGCATCTGTGAGTATTCATAAGCAGTTTTGTCTGTCACTTGACTGTTGAAATGTTTAGAGAAATCTGAAAATTATTACAATACAAATAAATAGTGTACAAATAATATTCAATATTTTTTATCTGCAATAGACCGAAATCAAATATTAATACAGCTATGCTTACCATTGTATAAGCTTTAAGGTGAAATATTCTAATACCTTGTATGTAACATTGTGTTAGAATTATTAAAGCAAACATAAACAAACAATATTGACATGTAGAGGTCTGGAGATGTCACTAGGCTGTAATGAATTAACAATACTCTTATTCTGCTGTTTTAATTCTGCTGGAAACTATCAGCAGTTATGACCACAGCAGCAGAAACTGTAGACCTGAAATGTTTTAAGGTTACTTTTTATTATATATCTGAAATTCCTTTCTGCAGAGAGTTTGTGTTGGAAGGGTACTGCATTCTGCAAGCTGACATACAGTTCTAAAAATCCTGGCTGCTCTACTAGCCTTATGAATTTATTATTTTCACTTTCCTGATTTTTGACTGCTTTTTGCAATACATTCTCTTTATTCCACTAAAAAGGGCTCTCAGATTATTATCTCTTTCACATAACTCAATATTTATGTGTCACTGACTACTCTCTGTATCTAATAACTTCAAAGTTATGTATCCACAGTACTGGAACTATTCCCCAACAACGCAAAGAACATATAATGATCTGAAAACTTTTCTAGTTTGGCTTATATGACATTTCCTCTTCCATTCATCATGGCATTCATCACTGACACTGCTTTCATAACCCACTAACATTCTCAATTAACGTTCCTGAAATTTGTACTAACAATACCTGGCTTGATAACACTGAATACTTGTAATATGTTTTCTGCCTGATACCTGTCAGACAACCTTATTTATGTAAATAGAATAAATAGTTTGCATGGCACCATTTAAAACAATCTCCTAGAATATCAACTTAAGTTAAATCCTCCATATTAGAAAATGGATTTATTTTGCAAACACAGCAATATCTTACTGTATATTATTTTACTGTAATCTGTAAGTTTATTTGTATTATCTTGGGGTTGTGTTTGAAACTTGTCTAATTTTCTAGCTATTTCTAAGAGAAAACAGACTTCTAAAATAACTTACATATAGAAACAGGCAGAGTGCTGATGAGTTGGATAGTCAAGACAAAAATGCTTAATTCTCCCTGATTCTGTTTTTAAAATCACATTCCTGGTTCCCATTATATCATTCTTCACACTTCACTGGGTTCCCAGGCTAACAAAAATTACATTTACATTCTTAACATCTCCTTGTGTTATCTTGCAGCTGGTCAGGAAGCAGAGCAATAAAAATACATTTGCATGTTTAAATCTAGCAATTTAACTCTTGGTTAAAACAATAGAATGTCTTCATCTAGACAGGCTGGAGCCAACTTTAGATGGAAGGGTCATACAATATTTTATTTGGTCAGCAGAGAGCACTGTTGTTACATTTTTTTTTCTTGCAGTTCCACATCTAACAGCAGTTTTTCCATTTAAGACAACAAGCCTGTGCCTTACATTAATATTTACAAATGATATAATTATCTATAAAATTCTATCTAGCTAGGCTGGCAGCCTTCACAAGTACTACAAAATTAAATTATCATCCTTTCCTTGGTTTATATTATCCTCTCTTTTCAAAGAATAAGACGCAGGTTGTTCTTTTAAAAAAAAAAGGTTTATTCAAAGATGGATTAAGCACAGTAGCCAAGAAAATGGCTTTTTCTGAATAAATGCAACCAAAAGCATAGCTGCTTCAACCAGTGCCTCACCCTCACCTGTTCAAGTGAACAGCAAAAAAAAAAAGTTCTTCATTTACTGTAATAAGCTGATCACTACATTTAGATCTACAGCCCTTACAGCTCTTGTATTAAAAAGCAAAATATTAAAAAAAAAAAAATCAGACTTTACATTCTACAGGCACACCAACCAGGTGGCCAGATGCACGATCCTCCCGAGATCAATCCATTCAGGTCCCATTTCTGTGTCCCTGCCCCAACCCTCCTTTAACATACCCAGCCCGCAAAAAATCTCATTTGTAAACTGTAGCAAAACCCTTGATACAAATGTAGCAACAGTTGCTACAGTTTATACACTGTCTGTACAGAATGCTACGGCTCTCAAGTTTCAGTAAAAAAAAGATTTTTTTTTAAACTGTAGCAAACTGCTTGTTAAAATGTAGCATGCAGTTGCTACAGTTTATACTACACATAGAGCACTACAAAACTCAGGTTTGACCGCAAAGGCAATACTGACTTTTAAAAACCAATATTGCATTAAAGAAAAATCTGGATCAGCTGATCACACCCCCCAACACTTTGTACCAGGGGCAGGTTCCCCGCTCACCCTGTCCTAGCTATGGTACTAAATGCAACCCTTGTAAAGGTGATATGTATCAGAAAAAGCCATTTCCATGGTTACTGCACTTATGCATCTTTCAATAAAGCTTTTTAAAAAAAGAACAACCTGTGTCTTATTCTTCAGAAAGGAGGATACTATATAATCAAAGGTAAACATTATAATTTAATTTTGGAGTACTACAGGCAAGAAACATTTAGGAGTAGGAAGACAGTTATGGCCAGTCATATTTAATGAAATGATTCCTGGAAGCTTGCAGTTTGTCCTGACTCTAACCCTTTATGGACAGTTGGAATTCTACTGATCTGCTCATTCACCATTTGTGGCAATTCTCAACTTTAAAGGAATTATTGGGGTGATCTCTTCAATGAATCCTTTGGCCATCAAAAACTGACCGAGTGAGGTGAATCTACCCAAGTTTCAATGGTATGGAAATATCATAGCCATCCAACTAAATATTGGGATAATAACAACAACTAACACCTTCGGACTGTTTAGCTGTACTTTATTAATCTTTTAGTGCTTTCCATCTCTACTCAGTTGTTTGAGACTTCATCAGAGCAAACATTTTAGAGTTTTACAGTGCTTCTAATAAGAAAAAAGGTGATGTTTAAATGTGCATGCAAATGATGATTTATTTCCAAAGGTTATTTTATATTTTTAAATTGTTTACCCACATCTTTTTTATAGACAAATGTTATAATTACAACAGTTCAGCTATTGTTTATACTGCAATGTGCACAGGGTGTGCATGGTGCATGTTTCAATTCTGGTAAAAATATTAAAAATTAAATTAGAGAATTTACGAAAAATATTAATAATATAAAAAGTAAGATGAGAGAAGTGTTCTTTATAGGCATGACTCCAATTGTTAGAAAAATAAAAAATATTTTCTATTTTAGATAATGTGGATTTTGATATTAGAAGTGGTGACATTAATACACGTTATAATGACAGGAATTGAAATGGCAATTATTTTTGAATGCCACTTCTTTTCCACGTTTAAATGACCACATGGATATCCAATGTGCTTGAAAATCATGTCCATTATGTTGATTATGTTTATCACTGTATGCTTTGTAGTTCTAACTGATCACATGTTTTAAGATGTAGTACAAGTTTTGTTTTTATTATGAATTTTTTTTGTTCTGACAAAGTCTTAAAATCTGAGTGGAAAAGAAATGAAGTTTTAAATTATTAATGAAGTATACAGCTAAACAGTTTCAAGGTGTTAGACTTTGTTTTATTTAATTGTTTGTTTGTTTTTGTTTGTTTGTTTGTTTTTGCTTGTTTGTTTGTTTGTTTGTTTGTTTGTTTGTTTGTTTGTTTGTTTGTTTTAACACCAGTATCCTACCCTGGCTGTTGCCTTTGTTGAAATATTTGCATAGGTTATGTTCCTTACAAAGAGAGAGAGTACTTGTGAAGGGAGACTTCAGCAAGGCAGATTCAATGAATCTTTCCTCTAACACTATCACAGATGTTAATTTTTCAGCTCACCAAAACAATCAGAGCTACAAAAAGGTGAGTAGGAAAGGAATTCCGTAACTTACCAGTGCAAGCGGAGAAAGCTCTTTTCGGTTTAAAGTTAAGCCTGTTGGACAGAGAGGGAGATAAGCCTATTTAGAGTGTAAGTGAGCCTTGAGTTTCACCGGAAACTACTTTCATGATGGCACAGTGCTGCCATGTACTAGAAGGAACATGCATAACCATGACAATATAGTGTAGTGTGGCCTGCAGCCTGTGGGAATTAGTTTCAGAGGACAGGTTAGGACATGTAAGCTTTCTGTCAGGTGGGATATGAGTGCTGCTTTAGGCAGGAAAGCACTTGCTTTCAAGGACATTAGACTATTGATAAGACTTCTAGCTGGTTATTTTTCCAGAAAGAGGTTTACATAGTGGTCAGAAGAAAGTGGTAGATCCAGGTAAAGTCTGTGATATTTTAACATCTGTCTATCTGGATGCATGAAGGTGGGACCACTGATGCAGTAGTCTGGGAATACACATCACAGGCTGAGATAAGGACACTAAACTAATGACTTAGTGATGTGAGGAATAGATCATGACCATCAAAAGTATATTTATTGCTTAAATGCTGAAATAATGTACTAATTAACTTTTAATGGATACTTGCATGATGCAGCAATTTGCAGTTCAGAGACATTTTACCCACAATGAGGAAAGACTTCATTATTGGCTAATTTGCATTTCTTTGAGTTGCCATTAGTTACCACTAGTGCTAATCAGTGTTTTCTTGCAGTAGTTAACACTGGTGTTGCATGTATCGTAATGGTACAGTCACCACCCCACTCACTCTTCCACAAGCATGTACACATTCAAACATACACAGACACAAACACACACACACATGCACACACACACACACACACACACACACACACACACACACACACACACACACACGCCCGCGTGCACGTGCATACACACATAGACATGCATGCACACACACACATACACACGCACACACACGTACACACACCACATACCTCTTACTTGTCCCTGAGTTGAAAAAATATCCCTGATGTCTCCTTTTATGTTTAATCCCTGCCCTTGTAAATCACAGATATTTGCAATAAAAAAATAATGGCAGATATTAGAATTTAATTTGCCTTAGTGTTTGTAAAATGAACAGTGATGGTAGAGCTGTTGCTCTTTTAAATTTATAACTGAATCCCACTAATAGTTTAATTATTTTATGTGGTGTCATCTAATGTCCCACCAAGCTTTGTACACTTTCCCCTACATGGTCACATGCCTTATGTTGCCCTCATAACTCATAGACTGTTGGACTCATTGAATCATGAAAGACATTGGAGATTCTTACTTCTTATAATGTAAAGTAACTTTGATTACAATAATTGATTAGTTAGTGTGAGAATAGGTTCATAGGTTCATAGGTTCATAGGTTGGTACTAGGCTATCAGCCCTACAAGCCTAGCCATAACAATTCCCTGGCTATTTCTTCCCACATTATTTACTTTCCTGGACCCCTGTCTAGCAGGGTGACTGACGTGATCCCTGGGGTGAATTTCCTTTCTCCCATCCATGTTAATTAGCATATGCCCCTCCCTGGAATGCCTCATTAACATTTAACAAGGCTGCAGAGACAACCCACTGTCTTCATGTTAAAGCACCATTCTAGGGCTATCTCTGAACTAGAAAAGGTTACCGTGATGTGTACATCTCGTGTGAACCTCACTGAAACCTTTTTGAATTTCACTCACAATTTTTGTCATTTTTTTCAGTTTTGCAGAAGCCAAAATAAGATTAAACCTGGCAGTCTGTGCACATGATGGAAGAAATGCAAGCAATGCAACAAGGCAGGTGATAATGTATTTAGCATCTGTAACTTCTGATTTTAAAGCATCTCAACAGCAGATCTTAAGTCCTATTCTTTATGGTATCAGTATTCTAGGTAGTTATGCTTTATTAATATCTTTGTTTTAGGCATTGACTACTGGCATAAATAGAAATGCATCCTTTAGCTGTCATACTTACAGAGCACAAGCCGAATATAATCTTATACTGCAGTTTCATCATGATGATTTAAACCTGTGCTACAGGCAGGTCATTCCCCCTCCCCACTTCAGAAATATCTCAAGGATTAAATAACTAATCCATCAGGAAGGTCTTCTTACTTTGGTCCATGACCTGACAATTTGATGTAGTGTTTTAATGTAATGTCCTCCATACATGGTAATGTAATGTCCTCCATACATGGTGGGTTCCTATCATGTAGTCGAACTTTTACAAGTTCGAACCACATATGGTCAAGACCATAAGTTCAAATTTGTAAAAGTTTGAGCGTTTGAATGGAAATCTCCATAAGTGGAGGCTTCCATTCTGTTCAATGTGGTGCGATCTTGAAGTTGGTATATTTAAGTAGTGGGGGGTGTGGGGGGTGCAGGGGGGCTTGCCCCCCCCCCCCCGCTTACAACAATTTATTTTGTTGTCCGTTGTTTTGTGGGGTTTTTTTCGTAGTCAGAGTTCTGTAACTTTGAACATAATGGTTCAACCATTAGGTGTTCGGAGTTATGGAACTTCGACTATGTGATATTGACCCATACATGACTTCCTGGAGTGGAGCTTCAGTGCTTGCATGTTGTACAGAAAATGTCACCTGCCAGAATGAAATAAGTACACCTAACAACATACATCTTATGATGGTTATATTTGATCTGCACTGAAAAAAAAACTTCCCATAGAAAATCACTTTCAAGTCTGATGTTCTAAACATTCTGGCTAAGCACAGCTAAACCTCTCTGCAAGGATTCTGTGTTCACATATTTGGTTATATCGTAGGTTTAGATAGTGAATAACTGCTAGAAAATCCAATGTGTGACTACTGTAATATGTTCTGAACCATTTATGTTAATGCTATATAACTGCACTGAAGAATTATTTACCTGGTTATATAGAAAAATACCATGTATTAAGCTAATTCCAGTGGTTTAGAAGGATAAAGCCCTGGCTGCAGCCCAGAGAACCACAGGTTTAATGGGTCTCCACAGTGATCTGGATAGTTCATCCCCCTGCGCAGTGGGTGGAAGTTAGGCCATGCAAATGTTTATTACCAGGATGCTGGCAAGGGCATAAGCAACCCTCATGGCTACCAATATGATGGTCCCTATGATGGCCTCCCCACCATGTTCTAACAGGGTAATTCTCCACTACAAGCAAACAAATGGGCAATATTCTGATTGGGCAGGTTTGATGGCTGGTAGGCAAAAAGCAGCTAGACAAAAAAAAACTATATGAAGTGCTTCAGTTCATCTTCAAGATTTAATTTGTAATATTAGTTATTTAAGAATATTTGGTCTTCTCAGCAGATAATTCATGCTGTTAATTTTATAGCTGATATAATATGCAATTGCTTATGAATGTTAGGCTGTTATACATTTTGTGCATTACTTTTGAGGTCTAAATACTGATTAACAAAAATACCATAGACCATATATATGTATATATATAGAATAAACATGTTATTTGCCTAATTTCTAAATAGAGTCAATAATATCAGTAAGCTTTCAATAAGCATGGGTTGTCTCCACAATAAAAACACTAACATTTCTCATATAACTAATTTGTATAATCCTTGGACTCTGCCAGATAAAATTCTGCACATAATCAAGGATTTATCCTACAAAAAGTCATTTTTACAATGTCGCACAATCTGGCAAAGCCTTAAAAAAATCCTGTGAATATAACTTCAAGTTACACTTAAGTAAAACCACTGAATGTGAAAGACCCTACTTTGTAAGTAAAATCAGTATAGCATCATCATGCTAATTTTCTTACAAATATATATGTGTGTGTGTGTATGTATGTGTGTGTGTGTGTGTGTGTGTGTGTGTGTGTGTGTGTGTGTGTGTGTGTGTGTGTGTGTGTGTGTGTGTGTGTGTTTAAAAAGAATGAAAACAAATGCTTTATCCTGTGCATGGAGTTCCCTCAAATTACCTATGGTATGATCCCATTTATTCTCATTTTGGGTAATATATAATTATTGACCATGGAATGGGTAAGGCCAGTCTCTAAACAAATCAGATAAGTTAATTTCACCACAAAAAAAGAAAACTGGTTAGGCGTACAAATGGCCTGGAAGGGCAGCTAGCCTAGAACTTACCTATGAACTCATAATGCAGTGAATACTAGGGGAAAATGAACTACTCTAACCAGAGGTTCGAATATACTGGATGTAGTACTCACCAATATGAGAGAATGTTGCACCTCCTCACCCCACTCCACTTCCACTCCCCCACCCCCTGTAGCACGTCCTTACTGGTGAAGTCAGTTCACAAAGCTATCTTCTTCAAAATAAAAATCAACATGGAAAACACAGCAAAATGTGTAACTGGAACAATTCTAAAGCAAAGTTCATCCTAGTAAGAGACAATTTGCCAAAATTTAATGCCTCAACGAACCCAGAGGTATGAGGAGTTATTCACAGAAACCCTGTATAACCATGTAAATGGCTGCATAGAGACTGCTGCACCTACCAGAAGTAAGCCCAAAACAAACCCCAAAAGAAGTCACACTTATGGAATCCTAACCTTAACAGGGTATATAACAAAAGGAAAAAAGTCATGGCCAAAATCAGAAAGAGCAACTTTCATAATATCAAGAGCTCACTAACTAAAAAAAGCATTAAACGTAGAGGACTAGTTAACTGCATCAAGGCTAATTACAAGGTCAAGATAGCCCCTCAGGATAAAGAGAACTATAAGGCATTCTACAACTATTCTGAAAACATTAAAGGTAACACACAGTAGTGTGCTGAACTGGTGGTAACAGGTACTTTGTGAGTGTACAAGAATGTCAACTTGAAGGAAAAATGCAAAGTGGGTTCCACAGTGATCTGGATAGCTCATTCCCCTGCTCAGAGGGTAGGGGTAAAGCAACGCAAATGGCCTTATTACCAGGATACTGACAAGAGCACAAGCAACCCTCATGGCTACTAGTATGATGGTCCCTATGGATGGCTCTCACAACCCCATGCTCTACCAGGGTAATTCTCCAATACAGGTAAAGAAATGGGCAGTGAATCTGCTCACTGACAAATTCAGCTCTGACTTCACTCTCCCTCCTCCTGCTTCCCCCATGAAATTCATACTAACATACCCCCTCCCACTATCCACTATTAGCAGGGAGCTGGTCATGATGGCACTTGCTAAGGCATACAGCCTCAATGGGCTTTGACAATATCCCAGGTT
Source organism: Protopterus annectens (assembly GCF_019279795.1). Taxonomy (NCBI): domain Eukaryota; kingdom Metazoa; phylum Chordata; order Ceratodontiformes; family Protopteridae; genus Protopterus; species Protopterus annectens. The sequence continues at coordinate 318,213,369 of NC_056728.1, forward strand.
GAGTCCTAAATACCTTGTAACATGACCTATCAGGACCATTTGAGACACTTTTAACTACAGCCTCAAAACATGCTATGTACCATGTGAATGGAGGCTGCAGCAATTATCTTTCTTCACAAGGGTGGACCATCAACTAACCCCAGAAACTACAGACCCATTAGTCTGACTATTCTAACATGTAAAGCAATGGAATGAATTATCATGGAATTGTTCAACAAAGACAATGGCAACATGCAGACACTGGACTCAACTCAGTCTGCTTTTTTCAAAGAAAGGTCATGCATACTTAACCTGGTAGACTTCTTTAAGAGGTCACCAAGGCAATGGATGAAGGGAAAATGGTGCATACTGTGTACCTAGACATGCCTAAGGCATTCAGTACAGTACCTCACTCAGGTATTTTTTTCAAACTCGTAGAACTAGGAATATATCCCTACATAACTTACTGAATTGCCAGTTGTCTCACAGATGGGATCCAAGAAGTCAAGACTGATGACACCACCTCCACCAGGAAACTGATCACCAGTGAAGTTCCTCAGGGCACAGTGCTGGGCCCACTCCTGTTTGGCATCTACTTATTGGAGGTCAAGGCTAATGTCAGGAGCCTCTGGCTTTTGTAGGCAACTGCAAAGTGGGAACTGTCATAGATTTCTGCCATTACAATAACATTCTGCAAGAGGGTCTAACACAGACAAATGACTGGTGCCAAAGGCAGATAGTAAAACAAAATGCCAGAAAGTGCATTATAGTGCCTTTTGGGAAAAACTGCACCCAGGCTAATTACTCAATTGATAAGTCATTCATAAAAGCAGACCCAGTAGTTAGGGATCTGGGAACATATGTAGACAGTAATCTGGTCTTTGGCCATCACATAGCCAGGGAGGATAAAAATCACTCTGTATCGCTCAACTTAAAAGTAAGGGTATGGTATCCAGGTCCAAGGAAATTATATTATCACTTTACTTGGCCTTTATCAGACCCATCATTAAGTACAATGCCTCCTTTCGCATGTACTTGACAAGCATATACAACAAGTAGAACACCCAGAGAGGTTCCTCACCAAGAGAATCCAGGGTATTAACACATTGTCCTTTACAAATAACCTTAAAGCTCTATTTCTATACTCGGTCTCCTACAGATTACTGAGAGACAATCCATGCCTGGCATATAAGGCATCCTCAGATCCAGAACTTACGAATCTTTTACATAGCCACAAAACAAATAGCACCAGAAATACTAGCACAGAGGATTTAAAACTTTGTTTGTGATATAAATAGAACATGCTGGTGAGACAGGTATGTGTCTCAAAGGATATCCATGCTCTTGAATAGGCTCCTCATCCATGTGAAGCAGAGTCCATCCCTAAGCTTATTCAAAAGTAACCTTGATCATTGAATGGGAAATCAAAACTTCACCCCAGTCTAACCCCCATGACTCTGATAGACAGAGGTCAACAGTAAATCTTCTCTAACTAAAATACCCCACACACACTAAACTTTTAACAACCTCCTAATTAACAAAACCCTCCAAAAGACATTCATCTTACATGGGGACACAATGCGGTTAAGCTGCGTGGCTAGGCTTATAAAGGCTCTGGTGGACATTAGCCTAGTGTACCTATGCACCAAATCCATTAATGAGCAAGATATTACCAAAAGGAATGATTTAAAAGTGTCAAGTAAATATGCTGATTTATGCCAGCCCATGCTTTATTCTGATCAGTGTCAGTCAGGACTCCTAGCACTTGTGAGTAGGTAAGCTATCATCTATGATTTATAGCTTTGACTAAGTAAGCTTCATAATGCAACAAGTTCTAGCTGATAGGTCTGTTGTAGTGCAATGCAAATCTATAGCAGTAAAAATCATATTCTCCTAAACAGGTTGATAAGGTATTCATCTGATTGCTGCTGTTCCTCCAAGAATCTCAACATGTGTGGTTGAGGTTGCTTCCATAGAACATATTGTAAGGTTTTCTGTTGAAAATCATGCTGTAATTTAAAATGAAAAGTTGTAGTTTGACAGTTGTTGCTGTACTTTTATTGTGCATGTGACCTGTAAAAATGCTGCTGTCTACCACGTAGTGTTTTTGCATGTATATCAGAGTTTGACTTTTATATTAAAGTTTGAGTATACATTTTATTGTATCATTTAAAGAGTAATTCATACTTAAAGTAGCAGTCCTTAGTAAGATTACTAATCATCATCTTCAGTGGATATAAAAAGTGTACACACCTCTGTTAAAACCAGGTTTTTGTGATATAAAAAAGTGAGACCACAATAAATAATTTCAAACCTTTTCCCATATTTAATGTGACCTATAACCTGTACAATTCAACTGAAAAACAAATCTGTTAGGGGAAAAAATATAAAAAAATAAAAACCGTGCAATAAGCTGATTGCACAAGTATGCACACCCTTAAACTAATACTTTGTTGAAACACCTTTTGATTTAATTACAGCATTCAGTCTTCTTGGGTAGCAGTCTATCAGCATGGCACATCTTGACTTGCCAATATTTGCCCACTTTTCCTTGGAAAAGCACTCCAAATATGTCATATTGCAAGAGCATCTCTTGTGCACAGCCCTCTTCAGGTCACCCCATAGATTTTCTATTGGATTTAGGTCTGGGCTCTGGCTGGGCCATTCCAAAACTTTAATTTTCTTTTGGCAAAGCCATTCTTTTGTTGATTTGGATGTGTGCTTAGGGTCATTGTCGTGTTGAAAGGTGAAATTCCTCTTCATCTTCATCTTTCTAGCAGACACCTGAAGGTTTTGGGCCAAAAGTGACTTGTATTTGGAACTTTTCATAATTCCCTCCACCTTGACTAAAGCCCCAGTTTCAGCTGAAGAAAAGCAACCTCAAAGCATGATACTGCTACTATTGTGCTTCACCGTGGGGATGGCGTTCTTTTGGTGATGCAAAGTGTTGTTTTTGCGCCAAACTTACCTTTTGGAATTGTGGCCAAAAGGTTCCACCTTGGTCTCATCAGACCATAACACATTTTCCCACATACTTTTGGGAGACTTGATATGTTGTTTTGCAAATTTTAGCCGGGCCTAGATGTTTTTCTGTGTAAGAAAAGGCTTCCATCTTGCAACCCTACCCCATAGCCCAGACATATGGAGAATACGGGAGATTGTTGTCACATGTAGTTTATTAACCAGTACTTTCCAGAAATTCCTGCAGCTCCTTCAGTGTTGCTGTAGGTCGCTTGGCAGACTCCCTGACCAGTTTTCGTCTTGTCTTTTCATCAATTTTGTAGGGACATCCAGTTCTTTGCAACATAACTGTTGTCCCATATTTTCTCCACTTTTTGATGACTGTCTTCATTGTGTTCCATGGTTTAGCCAATGCTGTGGAAATATGTTTGTATCCTTCTCCTGACTGATGCCATTCAACAATGAGATCCCTTTGATGCTTTGTAAGCTCTCTGCGAACCATGGCTTTTGCTGTAGCAGGCAACTGAGTAAATGTCAGGAAAATCCTACTGGGAGGGCATGGCTTAGATGGAAGCCTGAAAGCAGCATCATTTTTCTGCTCTGCAGTTCCATAACTATTCTGACAGGATTTATTTTTAAAATCACCAAAGACGACTTCAATGTAACTGATTCATAAACTGGAAATAGAAAGTTTCTTTTGGTATATTTTTCAATACACAAACTTTTTATTTTCCTGTCAAAATTAACAAAAGAAGAAAGGGAGAACTACATCTGGAAAAATGAGTCTTCTCAAATCTACACAGCAGGACAACTCTTTGAAGAAGGAGATACACTCAATTCTCATGAACATTCAAGATTTAGTAACAAAAATGGACAAACTAGACACAAAAATGGACAACATTAAGGAATACTCAAATAAATTGAAATAGAGTGATATCTTAAAACAGCAAAAATTTTAGATATCAGCACTAGAAGAATCAGTCTCAGATATTGACTGTACATTGATAGAGGGAGAAAAAAATATTGAACATCTTCTACAGCAGAACAACAAACTTATTAATAAAGTGGATGATTTAGAAAATTGGTAAAAAAGGAACAATATCAAGATATATGGCATACCAGAAGGAATGGAAGGGGATAATTTAGTGACATTTTTAACAGCATAGCTTCCTAAACTCTAAACCTGCCAGAGGCTCTTTGTTTCAGTATCGAGAGAGCCTACAGATCACTATCTACAGTCTCATCTAACAGTAAGAATACTTATCCAAGGTCAGTCATTATAAAACTTATATCTAGCCAAGACAAGGCTCTTATCTTAAAATCTGCTTGGGCTCTTTCTCCCTTGAAAATAAATGACCAGATAGTCAGATTTGACAATGACTACTCCACAGCTGTTCTTACAAAAAGGAAAAATTTCATTCCTCTCATTAAACCCTTAAAACAAGCTGACATCAAAGCTCAGCTGACATACCCTGCAAAAACAAGACTATGACTGCCAGAGGGGAAAAGAAGCTTCAAAACTCTTGAAGAAGCTATTGCCTTCATTAAGAAGAAAAACCTGATAACTACAGAAGAACAAATGGACACTACTAACACATTAAAAAGGCAAGCAACAAAATCTGACTGGTCTGTGAAAGAAAAAAAGAAATCCAGAGACAAATACTCAAAAATGTATTAAATTTTCATTCAGTTTCATTAAACATATTTTTTTCTTTTCTTTTTGATCTTATACAAACATCTACAGAGATAAACAAGGTAAAAACTCTGTTCTTTATCTTTATTTGACAATAATTTAATAATATAACTTGACAGTAAGTAACTGCATAAATCTAATTTGATAAATAAGACAAGTGTTTAGATGCATTTTGAAACTGCTCAGTCACTATATATTAGTAATTAATACTGATTAAACTCTACTTTAGTTACCACTCTAGATAATCAATGAGTGAAAGACATCAGTAAAGTATGCTACTGACATAAGCTACACTGTTTGCAGCAAAGTATAGTGTCTCATACATGTAATTAAAGTCCAGTGTTTTCTACTTTCAATTTGGGGAACTTCTATTGCCTTTTGCTGAACCTGTTTAGGTAGTATTTTCTCTTCATTTTTATAAAAAATATATATCTATGCTCTTTATTAGTGGTGGTTATAGTATTGAGTGCTTTATATGATATGTTCTAGGCAAAAATGTTTGTACTGTAGTCATATTTGAGTGCTTGGAGGGCTTGTTGTGGCCTTTTCTCCATCAGTTTCAAAGAGGGATGTTCTGTATGGTAAAATGTGGATGTTACAAGCATATCTGCGAGTGTTTTACACTCAAATCACATATTCATGCAAGTATTCCCTCCTATTACCTTTTTTTTTCTTCTACTTGAATCCTTTTGGGAATTAGCTCAAGCTCATGAATTCCACTAGAAGCTTCACACTCACATAGAAACGGTTTCTGCTACCCAAAGGAAACTGCTTTTGACCCTTGAACTCCTCTTTCACTTCCGAAACCAGCGGACCAATCAGAATGCTGTGGAACCAAACGTGAAGTATATAAGAATAAAAGAATTCCCAACAATATAAAAAAAAAAAACATAAATACAGATTTTTTTTTTTTAAAGTAAATAAGCACTGAATCCCACAGAAAGATATTCTAAGAATGGCATTCTATCACTGTAGTACCTCACAGGATGCACAGTAGCAAAGCCTGCCCCAAACACGTCTCCAGCCCAGTGGAGGCAGCAGCAGTATGAATAGTCGATAGTGTGTGGAATGCAATGTAATTAATATTCAGCAGCTGTGCTGAAACAAACACGATGTTTTATTGTAGATGTGCCACATTTCACATTTGTGCCGAAACCAACCCAATGTTTGACAGCATCATGATGGCCTAAATGTGTCTTTTGAAAAGCTTTGGATAGTAGACCTTGTGTGGGTTCAGCGCCATTTAACAGAAATGTGAATCTTTCTGACAGTGTATTGAACCTAAACATCAAGAAACTTGTGTGTGTCTAATGGCTGTACACCAGTAACGCTGGGAATTAACTGCTGTTTTTAAATAGGTTTCTACTTTTATCATTACATAGCATATATTTGCCAACACCTTAGCACCCAGCTTTAAATACACTGTCCCAGTTACCATATTGCAGTGCTTTAGTTGAATGTAATCAATCAATGCAGTGTACGATTAAGCACATAGAAATACTACTTAGGCAGCCTGATCTTGGTTCTGGGTCACATGGAAACTGCATAGGCAACAAGTTTACAGAGGGTCCTGGAGTAAGAAGAAGTGGCAGCTGCGGCACAGCCCGAGACAGTTAATGTGCTGGTAATGTTATGTGATTTAATGTATTTGTTCAGAACCTTACATTCCAATCTTCTTATTTCAGTAACAGTATTGTATACATGACATAACCTGCAAATTAGTATGACTGCCACTCTTCTTAGCTTTCCATGCCCATTACATGTGTCAATCACTCCAGGCACGCCCAAAGCTACGCTGAACTTGCACTGATAGAATGCCCAAAGAAAGATTGCACATTGACTCATTTTATGCATATGCTAACATGGATGGCTGTGTACTTGAATCACTGTTGTCTACATTAAATGAATTTAATGGCATTTGTTCTTTAACATACAGAAAATTATATTGGGCCCTATATGTATTTGAACATACTCATACCTTTAGGCTCAGTATTACATTGGTCACACTTGTCTGTTTATAGATTCTTATTATCCCTAACATAAAACAAAGCAGCTTAATTCTTCAACAATATTGTAGTTTCACATGTACTATCTTATAACATGACAAATTCCTAAATATGTTGATGGCTGGTTTCAATATTATAATGATAAAGCTTAATGTAAAATATGATTTTATTTTTAAATAAGATACAGTGTGTTTTTAGATAACAGACTTTTCAAATTCTATTTTACTTCAAGATTCTACAGTTTTGTCTATATATATATATATATATATATATATATATATATATATATATTTATTTATTTTTTTTAAGTTGCTATTTCATTCCTTAGTTTTAGAGTATTGCTCAGTTTGACTATTGGAACACATATATAGTATTTAAAACCTTAATTTGAATTGTTAACACACTGATTTTTCCAAAGCATTTTCATAATGTCATGCTTATATTTTTCACAATATATACTATGTTCCTTCTACCAATAAGGAACATTTCAAGAACGTAAATAAATGAAGTATGGAAAATTCCATTTTAATAATATTTAATAATAAAATGTTGTCATATTGTCAGCTTAGTATGCAGTAGTTTATGGTATAAAACAATTACTTATATTTCTATCTCTGGTGTAGTGCAGTTTAAAATCAATCGGTGCATTTTAAAAGTAATATCTTGTCAATTATATATCTTAATTAAAAGTGGAAACTGATTGCGAGGTCAAGATGGAACAGGTGGAGGATAAATCCACACAGAAGGCGCTCCAGCCAAGAATCGAACAGGAGAACCTCTTGCTGTGAGGCAATATAAACAAATTAAATAAAGAATACCAAAACATTTTACAACACAAAATATCTGTAAGTCTAGAGAAAACTAAACTATACTCATACTCCATTAACTAAAAGAGTTTGCACAAAATTGCAGTAAGATCAAAACGCTTAAATGAAAAGAATCACATAAAGGAAATTATAAGTATTGAAAATAAGAGGAAAATAAAAGTATCTAATATGGGAAATATATTACATTGTTTCAGGAAGCATTATGAAAAGATAAATACCCTTAAACCAATTAATGATGATGAAACTCTAGACAAATTCTTACTAGATAACATTTTAAAGACTGTCCCCTGAAAATATTGCCAAAATTGATAAACCTTTTATATTTAAAGAATTAAAGGATCAAATAGGCAAATTAAAAACAAATAAATCACCAGGGTTAGATGGCCTGATTCCTGAAATATATAAAATCTTCCCTGACAACATATTAAAAATCTTACTGAACACATACATTATTTATACATTTATTAGGTCACCATCATGGAAATACTCATCTCACCTATACTTAAAGCTGATAAAGAACTCACTTTTTGTTCCTCTTATAGACCCATATCACTTTTAAATATAAATTATAAGATTTTTATGAGCATAATAGCAAATAGAATTAATTCCATTATGCCTAACCTAACAGAAGGGGACCAGACAGGTTTCATAAAACATAGAGAAGTCCAAGACAATATAATAAGACTCCTATCCTAACAGACATAGCAAATAAAAATAAAAATTAATTAACCATAATGTGTCTTGATATAGATAAGGCATTTGATTCAATAAACTGGTCTTACTTATTTAGAGTATTACAACAATATAGTTTTTCTATGGACTTTCTAAAACTAATTACAAAGCTTTATGAAGATTCTGTGTCTTTTGTTAAGATTGCGTCTTTCTTAGCTTCCCCCTTTAAACACATAATGGGTACAAAATGAGGCTGCCCTCTTTCCCCTTTAATCTTTGCTCTAGCAATAGAACCATTGGCTAATTACATTAGAAATAACTTATATATAAAAGGCTACAACCTTAATAACGACCTAACCCCAAAGATACAACTGTTTGTAGATGATCTATTACTAACTAGTGGAGACATTGAAACATCTTTAGATCATGTACTCAAAGCTTTAGATTATTTATTTGAAAATATATCAGGATTGAAATTTAATCATAGCAAAACCCAAACCCTCTTAATAAATAAAAAAGTGACCACTAAATTGAGAAATTATAAACATTTCAACTGGGATAATTCACAAATTAAATACCTAGGTGTCTACATTAACTTGGATCATAAAGAAACAGTCTCTGTAAACTATAATAATTTAATAAACTCAATTACTAATCTCATAGATAGCTGGAATAAATTTTATTTTACCTTTGAAAACAGACTAATGTTAATCAAAATGATACTACTACCCAAAATTCTTTGCATTAGTCAGTCTTTGATTATTCTTCCGCCTAAGAAAGGTTCAAAAAAGATCAACAATATCCTATTAAAATTTCTTTGGCATCCCCAAAAATCCAGGATATCTTTACAAAGACACACTGCAAGCTGGGAAGAAGGAAAGCATTAACTTCCCCAATGTTGATTATTATATAAACGCCAGAATACTCAACACAATTTTTCTATGGATAAATACCTCATACAACTCACATTGGAAACTAATACATGAAAAAAATGTATCGATTAACAATGAAATGTTACTTGAGCCCCTTACTACTATACATAAAAATGTCTTTATAAGGTCATTAAAAAAATATATGCAGGATAAACAGAAATTAAAATTTTGCTCTTTCATTAACCTAATACTATCAAGCTTTAAGAGGTTTACTCAATCCAACCAGTTAATCAAAAACTTATTAACATCTGCCTTTCTAGTTGCCTACACTAATGAGTGTCTAATCACCTTTGATATTAACAAAATGCTTAAATTCAAAGATAGTAACTTATTGTACTGGAATCAATTTTTGTCCACTAATAAAATTCACTCAGCGAACTATTTAATAGCCAGATATAGTTTGCATAATAACAATTAGATAGATATACAAGCATGTAGAGAATTTAATTATAATAAAATAAATCCTCTTTGCAAACATATGGAAATGATGCACCTAAATTACTGGAATTAATTTTTAATATTATTAATGGCTCTTTGAAAGGCACCTCATTTATATCTTTAATTTATAAAACTATTAGATCTGACTTTAATTTTATAAATGCCTCCTTCAGGGAATATTCTACTAAAATAAATAAAGAAGAATTTACTACCAATAATAAAAACTTCTCCTTAAATCAATAGAAAAAACAACTCTCCATACTGGACTATATATACTTGGAAATTTCTCCACAGATGTTACTTCACACCACAAAGAATTGCAAAAATGAGCAAAAAGAGTGATATGAAATGCTGGAGATGTAAAACAACAGATGCTGATTGGTATCATATGATTGTTGCATGTACTATGGTATCACAGTTTTGGAATGAGTTTAATCATTTCTGTAAGGCCTTATGGAATGATAATTGTACTATCCCCAATTCTCTCATTCTATTTAATGTACCAATACCGGAGATTGTACCCAAAACTCAAGTACATATATTATGGTCAATTATTGCAGTTGCAAGGAAAGTTGCAACAAAAAATTGGAAAACTAACACTCCTCTTTCCTTTAAAAATGAATTTATTAGCCACAGCTCTATGTGATAAACAAATCTCTAGTATAAAGCTCAGAACAAAAAAATTAACACACAAACTAATTACTTGGGAAAAGTTACACTTGTTATTGCAAAATTTTTAATTGATTTCCTGAATGTATATAAACGTTTAACATTGTTAAAGACTCTGTAAATAGTTTTCTCTATGTTATGATTGTAAATGTGTTGTTACTCGTATTGGTCTTAACTAAAAATAAAAAAGATTTTTGAAAAAAAAAAAAAAAAGAAAAATCCTACTAGGACAGCTGAACTTTATTTGGGGATAATCAGAGTCTCTTTAATAGATGGCAGGTGTGTTCCCAAGAAGACTGAATGCTGTAATTAAATCAAAAGGAGCTTCAACAAAGTATTAGTTTAAGGGTGTGAACACGTGCAACCAGCTTATTGTGTTTTTTTATTTTTTATATTTTTTTCTCAGATTTGTTTGTTTTTCAATTGAATTGTACAGGTCATAGGTCACATTAAAGGTGGGAAAGTTTTTGAAATTATTTATTGTGGTCTCATTTTTTTATATCACAAAAACCTGGCATTTTAACAGGGGTGTATACACTTTTTATGTCCACTGTATATGTGAGTTCAAATTTAAATGTTAGGATGTTTACAACTGATTTACCCCCCCCCCCCAAACATTGTTATTTATTTTAATTGTGACTAGACAAAAAAAAACAGATCTGAAGTATTTTCCTTCAATTTGTGCTTCTTCATTTTTGTTTGACTCCCACCACAGCTGTCTGCAATTAGCCATGCCACTGATCTCCTCCTTATCTGACACCTCCCTAACTTATTATTCATTATTTCAAGCACACACTCATACACTTTGTGCTGCAAGTCTGCATCTACCAGCAGTAGAATTCATAGAAAACTGATGTCTCACTAATCAGGAGAAAATGAAATAAATCAGGATAAAGTACAATCTATCATCTCAGGCTGTGAAATTCAGAAAGTATGAAGTCACCAGTATGCTAAGTGAAAAGTTAATCAAACACAGCAGGCAGCAAAAAAGGGGGTAAACAGAAATATCACAAATTTTTAGAGAAATCAACAAACTTCACAGCCAGCAATGAAGCAAGGCAGACTTTTATACCACAAGTAGATGTTTGCAAACAAATTCAAGATACTCATTTGCCAATAAGCTTTGCCATAAATTATCTAGATGTACCCAACTATTTGAAAAGAGTATATCAGCAGCAGGCATAACAGGAGGCATTAGAACCAGCACTGGTGGAGTTTTGGTGGTGTCTAGAGTGGAGGCTGCTGTTGAAGAAGGGATAATTGATGGGGCATATGGGATATTGCATGATGACTGTGGGAGTCAATCTGAGAAGGTTGGAGAGGATTAAGAGGATGGATGCTTGAAAGGGAAATGGTGGGAGGATATGTGTGTAGCTCCCAGGTATGTGGCAGAGTATGGAGCATTTGGGATCTTTGCTTGGAGGTTTTTGCATGGATACTTTTGTACCTCAAGCAGACTATAAAAAAACTTTTCCAAGGGTGAATTGCAGATGTTAGAGGTGTGGTGGGAAAGAGGTAGATAGTTGGGGACATAATTTTTAGAAGTGTGGTGAGTTGGCAGACTTTGAAAGTTCCCTGCAGACTGCTCTGTTGGAGATACTGGGTGAGTGGATTAATGTGGCTAAGAAGATGATTTTTTTGAGCTGTGCTACTGGGTCAGAATTGCCTAGACATGGTCAGGCCTTGCTGGGTATGGTTCTAGTGGCTGCCAGGAAAGCAATTGCTAGATAATGGAGATCTAAGTCTAGACCAACTGTACTAGAGGTGGTCAATGTCTTGGCAAAGATAGGGATGCTGGAGGTGGGGTCTTTGGAGAAGGGTCACATCAAATTGCATAGAAAAGGATGGGAATTGTGGGAGCAACACATATAGAATGGTGTTTTGGAGGACAGCAGAAATTGAATGAACTATGTGATGTTTGACTGACAGTGATTGTATAGATTTAGGGTGGTGCATAATGTTTGCAACTCAAAATAGGTCAGTATGGTTTGTTTTAGTTTATATGGATGTCTGGTTACCTATGCATTAAATTAAAAAAAAATGTTCAAAAAAATAAAACAAGTATGTACAGCAAAAGGTAGTCATCCCTGCTGCCATATTATAAAATACCTCAGAGAAATGTCAGTGACCCCATTCTACCCTAATACAGTAGGTAGAAAGACACAGGCATAGGACTGCCATACTCACAACCATAGGTCATCATACAGATTACACAGACAGATAACACCCTCACTATAAGCAAAGACAGGCATGTACAGGGACAGGTTGTCCTGACAACATGGGCTACCATGTTGTGAGTACATCCTTCATACAGTATACAGATGCAGACAAATAAATATATATATATCGACAGGCCATATGATCGACACTCATTTGGTCGACAGTTCATTTGGTCGACAAGCAGTTTTATGTGGGGGGCTTCGCCCCCCACACCCCCCCCTAACTATATATATCAACTCCAGGGTCTCACAACATTGGGGAGGGGGGCAAAGCTGCCTGTTGACCAAATGAGTGTTGATCAAATGGCTTGTCGACCATCTCAGGTAGACCCATATAGATATATATATATATATATATATATATATATATATATATATATATATATATATATACACACACATATATATGTATATATGTATATGTAGAGAGAGCCTTTTTAATATTAATTCCTATCAAAGCAGTAAAATCATGTATATTGGGCATTAGTGGACACTACCCACTCAGATTGTTATGATTAATTTATTTATTTAACACCTATTTTGTCAAACATTCAGATTTTGACTGGGAGCAAACTATGTATTCTGCTGTTCCACTGTCACCTTAGAAGGCTCTGGTTTCCATTTTCTTATTAGCCAATTAGAGACTGAAATCATAAAACTTCTGTCAAAGGAACTCCAACAATCCTGGTGCTTTTGTACACTATTTTAATGTCCTAGATACCATGGAGAAAGAGAGAGAGATTTCTATCCTTTAAATGACCGAATCACCTAGAGCCATATTTTACACAGTCAGCTGGCTAGTCCTGCCATGGCATGCAGTCTGTGATCTGTGTTCTCCTATCCAGAGAATAATGCACACCACAGTAAATGCCCAAAGCAGTTGGCCTGTACAGCTCTTCCCCTATAGTAAACCATGTGGACTCTGTGCTGCTGCCCACAGCTCCATTCTTTGGTGAGTCTGAGATGGAAACACTCAGCATGTTTTTTTGGAGTTGGGAAAAAACCCACAGAAACACAGGGAGAACATGCAAACTCCAAACAGGCATTGGCTAGATGCCAGAATCAAATTTTGCACCTTGTGCATGGGAGGCAAAGACCTTAACTATTATGCCAACTAGTCTAATTTCTAGCCTTTAAATGTTTCTCTGTTTTCTCTGAGGACTGTTGCAATTTTAATTTAATTACACTGTGTGTCATTAAGGATAATCAGAATGGAAGTTTAGCCTGCAGTTTTCAGCAATGACTTGTCTTTAGTCTGCTGTTCCATTTTTAGGTTCAGACCAGACTTCCTTCACACACTTGCAATTTCAGGTAAACATACACAAAACCGAGGTAAAAAGCATATAGAGAGTGAAAAAAAAATCTTCTCTTTAAAACGTCATTATTTTAATTAAAGTTGACATACTTGCAAAGTTTGTAAGCTTTACTGCTTGCATGCTTTTAAATGAAACTTCAATGTAAAAAGTCACATGGGTTTGGAAAATAGATGTCCATTTTGTACTTTTTATAAGGAGCACCTCAGAGGCATTGGTGCTCAGTTGTCACTGCTGTGGGGTGACTAATTGCGTATGGCTAGCTGCAGAAATGCCAGAAATTGGCTAAAATAATAAACCGTGTTTTTTTCAGGTTTTCATTTTTTGGATTCTCTTGATTGCTTGTGTAGTATAGCCGCATGAGGTGTGCCATCACCTGTGACCAGATAAAATAATCTTAATTACAGCTTCCATTTTAATTCAATAAAATATGTATCAACTAATAAAAAAACACATCTTAAAAGAATCCACAAATTGTCAGAAGCTATATATATGTTATATTTACAACTGAGCTGGGATATGCATTTTGGATTCCTTTAAAGGTTTATGTGTGGAAGGGGAAGGCAGAGGCTGAGGCTCACAGAAGGATGGATGTGTATGTGAATTATCCACTGTCACAGGTTTAGTCTGTGGGCATTTTATGTCCATCTCTACACAGTCAAAGTAGATGTGCTCTATCAGAATGTGTACATCCGTCCTTCAAATGAGACGTTTAACCATGGCACCATCTGCTTGAGTTGATGGTAGCCCAGGTGGATGTAACAGATCACGTGGCACCAGTCAAAAAGATTAGGGGAAGTTATCCAATGACCTGGCAATATTTCCTCCGGATAGTATAAATACCACCTCGAGTCTTCCCTCTAAAGAGCCCACTAGCGTAGTGGAACTAACCTGGTCAACAAAAGATAAATAAATAAGTAAATATTGGACTGTGACAGACTATGTGTAAATGGATGGAAATAGTGTCTGTGATATTTTGTGAATGGATCATATGGACCTAATTAACATTTAGGGGATTTTCCTGTCATGCAACCTATTCACCTTGTCTTGCAAGCCCCTGCTGAATACTTCAGTTTATGAGCCTGGATTGGAGCAGTGACATACAAAGGACATCCCATTTTCATGAATGGCACAGAGGAGCACGTAGTACCCCACTATGTATGAGGCCCTCCTCCTGTGCATGGGATGCAGGGAGTGCTGTGTCACATGACACCACGACACAACACACAGGCAGCATAGTAAGGCATTTTAAAGTAGCTACTAATAAGGTAGAGTTTACCTTATTTGGCTCTCTGATATTGCTGTGTTGTGGTCCACTATTATATCTAGGAGTGATTCATAAAAAATCTTCAGCCACTAGCCATGACACTGGACTGAGGATCATTATCATATTAAGCTAATGACGGGATCTGGTGCTGTGTCCCCTCCCATTGGCAGAAGTTCGCTGACATAAATATGTGGGGACAGGACCAGTTAGGTTGCTATACTAGGTCTGCCTGCAACATGTGGAACTTTATTACTAGAGGAGATTTTCCTACCATTCGATAGAGGCTTTTTGTTTTGTTTCATTTTTGGTTAACTGTTTTAATATGCTGTACAGCTAATGTCTGTTGAGCAGCATATTAACAGTGCAGCGGGATCACTGCACTGTGAACTATAGCACAATCAGATTGTACACAGCAGGATTTCCATAGGGTACCCCACAACAACCATCCAGTACTTTAACTCTTTTAATCCTGAATAGGAGGGGGCTGATTATCCCCTTTGCTTCCTGAGGTCTTCTAAGCCAGGAAACCAATTGCTTCCCAAAAGCATTTCTCCAAAATCTACTGAAAACACACCATTAGATTTATAATATCTGATATATGTTGTGAGTTACAAAAATGCTAAATATGTGAAATCTTTGGTAAAAAATGTGATATACACTAGTATAAATATCAAAGGTCTCTCTCTATGTAGATACTAATTTTATATTGCAGAGTCATGAAAAAATGTATTTTATTACCCCAAAAATATCTGTGTTATGTTAAAACAAAGGATTATATTGAAGTGTCAAGATATTAGTGAGAATTGTTCATCTCTTCAAGAGATTTTCAATGATATATGACAAGAGAGGATAGCATACTGCTGTTTTGTGAAATTGCAGAATCTGTTAATTATCCATATAATATTTTCACAGTATTTCAAAACAATATTAATTTACAAAACTGGTTATGTTAGATGGCAGTTATCTCTGGAAACACTGTACCCCTTAATGTTTTATGTAACATGGCATAATTTGTTTGCCTGTAGGTCACACAGTTTTATGAAATTAGTCTAGTTGCAAAAATATATGTTAATAATCATAAATGCTTTATCAAAATAGCATTTATATCTCAGAATGTCTTCACATTACACACCATGTTTTAACAGCATGTTTTACTTACACCCACTTTTTAAATACACCACCAACAAGACAGTATCACCCTCTGTTTTTGAATTATTAATGTAACCATGGAAATATGTAATATTTTCATAACTTTTTTGCATATACTCAGTAATAACTCTAGCGCTGCACATCCCATGCTGCCCATTTCACTGGCATGCTTAGCAAATGAAATTGTGAATTAGTGGAAACATTAGGAAGAGAATAATTAAGTGGATGATGTGTATAATAAAATGTTTGTGGGTATTATGTTTTGGGTCAATATTGTGAAAGGAAGGATAATATTGAAGGAGGACTTCCTGAAGAGGAAGACATGAATATTGCAAATGAAGAAAAGGAGAATACACAGTATATATAGTGCAATGTTACAACAGCAGAGAAGAGTAAATTAAATGAGGAGCAGTGGAGATAAATAAGTGTGGATAGAAGGTACTGCTGGATAATGAGGTAGTGTCAAGGAATGGTTACGCTAGTAGGAAGAGAAGGAGATAAGAATGAAAAGGGGAAGGGAATATGTGAAGTCTAAATTCAGATAAGGAGGGGTTTGTGGAAAATGAGGTAGTGTAGAGGAGTGCAGTGAGCCCCCAAACATAACAAAGATGAACACAGTGAGTTTGAACCTGTCACAGATTAAAGTATTAGCCGAAGATAACAGTGACAGTAGAGGCAAGGAAAGGCTTAAACAACAGTGTGAGTGCTTTTTCTAATATAATGCGAGTAACTCAGTAGGACAGTGGAGCAGAGAAAGTTTATTAAGCTGCTCATGAGTCAGAAAGCCATACATTAAAGCCAGAACAAGCTGCTTATGGGTAAGAAAGCCA
Source organism: Protopterus annectens (assembly GCF_019279795.1). Taxonomy (NCBI): domain Eukaryota; kingdom Metazoa; phylum Chordata; order Ceratodontiformes; family Protopteridae; genus Protopterus; species Protopterus annectens. The sequence goes on from NC_056728.1 coordinate 318,230,324, forward strand.
TACATACCAAGATATAATGGCTTTAACACGCCTGAACTATCTTAGCACGTAAAGCGTCCTTTTCCTTTAGCAGTAGCACTAGCCACAAGCTAAGTAGTACAGATGGCTTTAGCAGCTTACCTGGTGGAACCCAAAAGTGTCAGTCTATGTGTTGTCCACACTGAAATATATTTTTTGCAGGCTGCAAATCCTCCTAGCAGAATAAGGATAATTTTATGCAAAATGACACTGAAAGACTGGGAAAATGATGATTTTCTACAGTGAGTAGAAGGGTCAATCTTGCAAGCCTAGCATAAGGGAAATATCTAAAAGGTCTTCTTGATTTTGTGTCCTTGCTTCTGATTCTTGAGCTAAGAAGTTGAGAGGGCAGAGGGGAGTTACACTGTATGTTTATGATATCAATATGCAGCGATACATTTCTGAGCCATTATTTATGAATTTATTCATTCGTTTGATCTCAAGCAAATATCTGAAGTATACAGTCATACAACAGGCTGTAAATGATAGTTGTGTGCATGTGCATGCAAGTGGGTCAAAGAGTAAAGTAGGAGCAACGGAGTGCATAGGGTTAGGTAATAATAAGTGAAATGAGAAGAAAGGCCAAAGGTGAGTGTCACAGTTACTTGTCAGTGAGAATCTGTATCTAGAGATGCTAAAAGAGAGAACATGAGAATAATTTGCTGATCTTTTGTGGCTGGCCTTTTGCAAATTATTATCAAGTCTCTAATGTTTTAAGAGCTGGGAGTGTGGAAAACACTATATACTGCAACTGCTGTATAACTTTTATTGGCATATATAAAGTGTAAAAGGACATTTTTTCCCTTGTAACCAAATAACTGTTCTGGCAAGCAAAGAGATGTCAGGGGTATAAAATAACTTTTTGTAAGTATAACGTCCACATTTTAACCATGGAATGAGCTTTCCTCCAATTTGTTACTAAACATGTCATGTTTTGCCCATCTGCTCCACAGTGTAGTATTCTGCATTTTGAAGATGGAAGGTTGACTATATAATTTCTTTAATTTTTTTTTTTGCTTGTTGATGTCACAGATGGTATGATGGCATGATGGTGCAAGTCACATCTTGCCTGTCTTGCCTGCTTGCTTGATGCTGACTGGAGCTGATTGTTTTTTTTTTTTTTTTTTTTTTTTTGAGATGAGGGTTGCTTGGCTTGCCTATCTGGAGTTTTGGATTTTTTTGGATTTTTGCAAAATGAGTTGCTTCCCCTGAGAGACTCTAATGGTTGAATAACTGAATATGTAATAAAACAAGTATAAAGTAACATTTCATGTGGGCTGTGAGCTGCCTCCCTAGTTGTTAGGAAATGCTCCACACTTTGTCCATTTGTTTCATTTTACGAGAGGTAGTATAATGTTCTATAGTTTGAAGGTGGAAAGTTGACTTTGGCTGCAGTTTCTTTAATTCTGCTGCTTGCTGGTGTTCTGAATTTTATGATGTCAAATCATACTAAACTGTCTGAAAATGAAGAAGCCTTAGTTTAAGAATTTAAGGATTATATAGTTTAAAATATCTCAGTGATTAAAACTACAAATTCTTACATTCTTCCCTTGAGACTTGTTCATAGACAGCTATAATAACACTGAGAATATTATAACTGCATCATTTAAAATCCCGCATGTCCAAAAAATTATTCAGATCCTGGAACAGGTTATTGTGCCCAGGCATTCCTTTCTGAGTGGTAACCATACCTTCAAATGTTCCTATTTTGCAGAATGTCCCTGATTTTGCTTCATATGTTTGTCCTGTCCTTTATAACATTTTTGATTTTCTAGTAAATCACTCATAATTACAATCAGTCGGTGATGTCAGTCATTACAGTTTTATACTTCTTATTGTTCAAAAAGTGCTTTTTGATGTCCTGATTTTTGAGGGAAGGGGGAATCTGTATACTGGGACAAGGGACTACTGTATAGAGAGTGGACCTTTGAGGGAGGGCTAGAAGGTGAGAGAGTACAGCAGTTGGAAGTGCCTAGAGCCTACCATCTGGCGCTTCTAGCCATAGCCCATGATATTCCCTTTGCAGGTCATATGGGCATAAAACATACAAAGAGACGTATTATGCAGAACTTCTATTGGCCTGGAATTTACAGAGATGTAACAGGGTACTGTAGGACCTGTGAGCAGTGCCAAGAGGTAGGCAAGGCAGGAGACAAGGTGAGAGCTCCTTTGATGCCTTTGCCTGTGATTGAGGAGCCATTTCAGAGGGTAGCTATGGATATTGTGGGTCCTCTGAGTACCCCAAGTTCCACAGGGAAAAGTATATCCTAGTGGTAGTGGATTATGCTACACAATACCCTGAGGCAGTGGCTCTGTCCTCCATTGAGGAAGAAAAGGTGGCAAATGCTTTGTTTGACATTTTCAGCAGGGAAGGTTTCCCAAAAGAAATACTGACTGACAGAGGTGCCAATTTCATGTCAGACCTGCTGGTGTGTCTGTGAAAGTACTGTGGGGTGAAGCACCGAAAGACCACCCCCCCACCATCCCCAGACTAATGGTGTTGTTGAGAGGTTAAACTCTACACTCATCTCCATGCTACGGGCATTTGCAGACCAGTTCAAGAGGGAGTGGGACAAATATTTGTCCCATCTGTTATTTGCTTAAGGAGAGGTGCCACAGGAATCCACAAGTTTTTCACCCTTTGACTTGCTGTATGGGCATAGGGTGAGGGGACCTCTAGATTTCATTTGAGATGAGTGGGAGGGTGAGTGTGAATCCCACAAGGAGTATGTTGTGGCATATGTCCTAAACCTCAGGACCAGGCTCAGGGAACTCAATGGCTTGGCCCAGGAGAACCTGGCAGAAGCCCAACAGCATAAAAAGGTCTGGTATGACAAGAATGCTCAAGTCACAAAGTATGCTGTAGGGCAGCAGGTAATGGTTCTCAAAGTGGTAAGGAAAGTCAGTGAAGTTAACTACATGGTAGAACTGCTAGGCAGGAGGCAAGAGCACAAATTGTAACATGTTAACATGAAGAAACCATACCATGATAGGGAGGCCCTTGTGCTGAGATTTGCAATGGATGGCAGGAGGAGTTTGAGGGGGATCTGGTGACTGATCTCCTCAGTGAGGCTCGAACTGGCACCTCAGTGGAAGGGGTAGCAATGTCCCAGCAGTTATCCCCTACCCAGGTTTGAGAAATCCGAGCAGTGTTACAGGAGTTTGGGGGCATGTTCACTGGAAAAAAAGGCTGCATCCACCTGGTGCAGCACCATGTGGCTACAGGACCTCAAAGGCCTATTAAGCAGGCCCCTAATAGGGTGCCTGAGAAAGTCAAACTCTGAGGGAGGAGATGCAGAAAATGTTGGAACTAGGGGTAACCCATGAGGCCAGCAGTCCCTGGGCCTCCCCAGTGCTGCTGGTACCAATGAAGGATGGCAACACCAGGTTCTTTGTAGACGTCAGGAAATTAAATAGTCACAGAGTCACATGCTTATCCCATGCCTAGGACATATGAAGCCCTAGAGCAGCTGGGTGGGGCTAAGTATCTTACCACTATTTATCTTACCAAGGGTTACTGGCAGGTGCCACTGACTCCAAGTGCTAGACAGAGGTCAGCCTTTCTGACTCCTTTTGGCTTGAATGAGTTCACAAAGATGCCTTTTTGGATGAAAAATGCCCCGGCAACTTTCCAGAGGCTGGTAGATCATATCCTAGCATGAGCAGGAGATTTTGCTCTTGCTTACCTAGATTATATTGCCATCTACAGCCATTCCTGGCAAGAGCACCTTCAGCATGCCAGGGAGGTGCTGGGCAGGGTTAACCATTAAGTCCAGCAAATGTCAGGTGGGTATGGCAAAGGTCTCCTACCTGGAACATAGAGTGGAGAGTGGTAAAATCAGGCCAGAACCTGCCAAAGTGGAAACCATTCAGGCATGGCCTGCCCCTGTTAAAAAAGCAGATGAGGACATTCTTAGGGACAGCAGGGCACTACAGAAAGTTTGTCACCAATTATAGTATAATAGCTGCTCCCCTCACAGACTTGACAGGAAAAACAGACCAGATAAGGTAGTGTGGACCCCAGCATGTGGGCAGGCATTCCAGAAGCTTAAAGGAGCTTCAGGAGGACCTCCTGTATTAGCCAGTTCAGATTACAGCAAAGAATGTGTTGTGTGGGTGACTGCATCAAGCCATTGGGTGGGAACTGTACTTAGCCAGGTTTCCTCAGAGGGAGAAGAGCACCCAGTGGTATACCTCAGATGCAGAATCCAACCCAAGGAGGAATGCTATGCTGCTGTAGAAACAGAATGCCTAGCCATAGTGTGGGCACTGCAGAAACATCAGCCTTATCTGTATGGAAGGAAATTCACTGTAGTTACAGACCACAATCTCTTAACATGGCTACATTGAGCCAGCTAGCAAAATGCCAAGTTACTAAGGTGAAGCCTAGGGTTGCAAGCATATGATATGAGAGTGCAGCACCATATTGGGGTAAGCAATCCCAACACAGATGGGATCTCAAGACACAGAATGGGGAAAGGTATTCACAGATAGGCCCAACCCTCTCAAGCAATGTTTCTCAAGGGTCACTTGAAAAAGTAGCTGGAGTTTTATGGGGGGAAAGAAATGTGATATAGGGAAATATTGCTAGCCCAGCTATCTGGAATTTTGTAAATAATTCTATGTCATTTGTGAATATTGATATGATTTATACAGAACTGTATGTTATGTACTGAGCTAAAATGTAACCACAACATGCCCTGCTTAGACTTAGAACAAAAAATAAGTTAAAATTAGATTGGTTTATGATTGTGCTATAAAAGTTCTCTCTCAGTTTCAGTGTAACAGACACAATGTCTGGAGCTAGACAGTTTTGTATTGTCTTAAAAGAAAGGTAGTTACTAGGTTTAAAATGCAAGAGTGTTTTATTGTTTTACAACTTCCAAGATCTGAGCAAACATCTGAGAGATATGTATTCTTAACACAGAAATGTTACATTCTGTTAGTTTCTGTTTTAGCCTGGGAACTGAAGTCAGGTGGCAAAAAGTGATGTCATCCAAGCTAACCCAGCAGTAATATTTGATATTGATTTAAGAACTCTCTCAGTGGGAAACTGTGCATTTTGTATTTTGTTTTGGATCTAGCAAGAACAACCATCATCATCATCATCGGCACTTGCCTGTCTGTAAGTAAGATTTAGGGCATAGTATCTCTCTCTTAGCTATAGATAGGAATATAGTAAAGATTATTTTAGATGTTTTCTGTATTTATTTGATATTGTCCTGCAATGTTGTTTTAAAATATTTCCTGTGATTTTGAACTCTGAAGTTACTGTGTTGATTGACTGAGTATTGTCTTGTTCTTTTATTTATTATTAAATATTTTTAAACCTATCTTTGTGGCTGATATTTGTGAGAGATATTTAAGCTCTGAGAGTACTTGCATATGTATTTAGTGACACTGTACAGGCCACTCCTAAATACTCTTGCTCTTGGCCAGACACCGTTTAGATAATAGTAACATTACACAGTAGGATTGGGCACCCTTTGTAAGGGCCTTATAGTAGCTGATAAGTAGGGGGTGGTGGCAGTGAAAACTACCTTATAGTCTGGGCAGAAGGGGGCATAGCTAGTAAACTTGTGCCAGCCTTCCCCAGTTGTGTGTATGTGGGTGTGTTTGTATATAAATCAAATCTCAAAGTGTGTGTGTGTGCATGTGTGTGTGTGTGTGTGTGTGTGTGTGTGTGTGTGTGTGTGTGTGTGTGTGTGTGTGTGTGTGTGTGTGCGTGTTAGCTACTTGGGCAGGGACACGAAGCACTGGTCGAACAAAGAGGGTGCTGGAGGTCTTGGCTTGGCCCCTCAGCTGAGATCTTAACCCTATAGCTGTGCCAGGGGGGATTCTTATTGGGGATCTGGAGAAAGAGAGCGAAACCAGTCCCAGACTGACTGTGATTTCTATGTGCTCTTAAGGAAAATAGCTTTTTACTGGATGAGTACTTATCATCTTCCCATTGTGTACATCCCTCACTGTTGCCAGTGGTGAGGATTGAGGCTCCTTGATTACTGGGCCAGTGCAGGGGTGTTACATGTATAGATATATATATATATATATATATATATATATATATATATATATATATATATATTTATATATATATATATATATATATATATATATATATTGTAATATATAGTAAGACCTTGCAAGATCATGATTCCAGGTTAAGATCAGTAACTAAAAGATTTAAAGTGGGTGGAAACTAAACAGTGAAAAGTGCCTGTTTAATAAATCAATACAACAATCTTAAGGATTAGTATTATCTTTAAGCATTATTACTTTTGGGTCTATATCACATCGTCAAACTTTTATAAGTTCGAACGATGTAATATCGAACCCAATAGTCTGGAACGCAAAAATAGCGATGCCATGGCACATCAATTTTTTTCCCAGGGGAAAAATATCAGTGGGCCATTTTCGGGGCTTTGCTATTTCCTTCACTGTGGTCTGATCTCGGAGTTGGTATATTTAAGTAGGGGGTGTGGGGGGGAACAGATCCCCACATTGTGGGGTGTGCCCCCCACTTTAGTTTTAGTTTAAGGTTTATTTTTTTTGTTGTTAGGGAACAGCGATTTTTTTTTTCCTTGGGGAAAAAAAAATTGCTGTTCTGTGTGTTCTTTATTGTGCGGTTTCGGACTTTTGGGTTCGATATTACATCGTTCAAATTTATACAAATTCGACAATGTGATATAGACCTGTACTTTCATTTGACCAAAAAATGCTGAAGCCATAACAAAAGTACCATCACCACAGGACCTGCAAGACTGTAGGAAATCCACTAGGGATGGCAAATTACTGATAACTCTGAGTCCAGATTTTATAAACATAACAAGAACCATTAAGGAGTTCAACTATTACGTTAATGCTTTGGAGAGTGTCATTCTTGATCAGATACTACAAAAATTAAATGACTTTCAAACAATTCATGACACACTTTGAAACAATTAAAGAAACTCAATTACTGGAAGTTCTACTGTTTTAGGGATAATACAGTAGTCTACATCAGAAGGTCTTTGAGTGATGCAGAAAGAAGGCATTCCTAGACTGTAAAGGAAAAATTAGCTCTAGTGTGAAGCTGCAATCATTTCATATCTACCTCTGCAGACATGGTTTCATGTAGATAACAAATCATAGATCTGTGGAAGTAATATGGAATAATCTAAAATCAAAAACAACAGTAAGAAATGAATGTTAGAGGACTAAGCCTATTCTTTAAAGGTAATTTATGAAAAGGAAGAAAATTCCCATAGTTCATAAAAGCAGGAAGTTCAATTATTTGTGATTACAGTACGTTTAATTGGGGTGGGAGTATGTGTGTGAGTATTTCTGGGTTAGGATTAGACTACAACCTGAGGTAACAGATAGATTTATGGTGTGTGTGTATATTATGCAAATATTATGGTGTGTGTGTGTGTGTGTGTGTGTGTGTGTGTGTGTGTGTGTGTGTGTGTGTGTGTGTGTGTGTGTGTATGTATGCAAATATTTTTGAGTTGTATGTGTATGTGTTTGGGGTCAGGGTTAGAGTAAGGGGTGGGTTAGGGATAGATTTAGTGTTCTCTTTGTTTGTTTGTTTGTTTGTTTGTTTGTTTGTTTGTTTGTTTGTTTGTTTGTGTAACTGGTGTGTGACTATTTTATTTAGTAATAACTTTTTTTGTAATATAAGGTGAAAGGTTAGGTGTTAGGAAGGGCAGTGCAGTGTTAGGGTTTGCACACATATTAGGAAAGTCAGACAGGGTATGCTAACTCAAACCCTGTGTCCTCACACCCCCTATCTCTAAATATTCTGCCTCCAAAGCCATACCAGCTCAAAGAAAGCACGTGTAATGTTGTAAATATCTGAACATGAAAGAACCTGCATAACTACAATAGCCATAATGTGACTAGGAGTTTTATGGTTAGAGTTGAGGAGACAGGTTTTGGTTAGGACTAGAGAATAACTGGAAGTTTTAAGGTTAGAGAGCAGGGTATGGAATTAGGTTTAGGTAGTGAATGGAAGTTTTGCACTCAAATACACAGATGAGCATTCAACTGTTTGCATATGATCAGCTGAATTCTTAGTAAGTAAAATACAAACTTTTTTGCCTAAAACCTTCCAAAGCAGAATACTAGAACTATCGCACATTAGAGCCATCAAGTGATGAAAAGAACCAAGACACTTGTTACAGAGAAAGTACAGTTTGCTGAGTTCACATGTGTATTTAAACTATGGTGCACAACTTACATATATGTAAAATGATTACTCCAGGATAAGATCAGTTCCATTTGCTGTTATCAGAATTACTGGCAATGATGTAAGATAAATTAAGGGTAAACAGTAGGAAGATTTACTATCAGGGAAACATTTATTAGTGATTACTGATGATTACAGAACGATTCCATTCAGTGAACTAATAACATGGTTCTGCATCAACAGATACCACATAAAATGATAGCTTGTTTTCTACATACAGTATCTCAGACATGTTAAAACAGACAATGGTCCTCCTTCTGTAAATAACAGTTTGAAATGCTTACCTTATCTCTATGACCTCAAACAAATAGCATTATTGAAAGCTTTGTGGGAACTCTGAGAAAAGCACTCATAGTAGCCAACATTAAAAAATATGATCTTGAAACAGTACATGCAAGGTTTCTTCAGAAAATATAGATTTACAGGATCTACTACAGGTGCTCACCTGCCATTAGCTCATGGCACATCTGCCATGAGCTAAGTGAGCTATTAGTTCATGACCCATCTGCTCACTGTCACTTGTACATAACTACAAGTACCGAACTTCCCACCCATGCACCTGGCAAAAACTCTAACTCTAATCCTAATAGTCCCTTTGGTTCCCTATCCCTAATACCAAACTTTACTTCATAAACCTAAAACATATAACTGTGTCCTAACCCTAAACCCATCATTTTCACCTTAAACCTAAAATTCCCAGTCACCCCAAACCCTAATCTCAAGTCTCATTTTATAACCCTAAAACTTCCAGTCAATCCCTAACACTAATCTCAAATCTCAGTCCCTAAAACTAAAACTTCTACTCACTCCCTAACCCTAACCTCATACCCTGCTTCTAACCCTACCACTAAAACTCCCAGATACTGCCTAATCCTAAACTGAAGCTACACTCCTTAATAGTAACCCTAAAACTACCACTCAGTTTCTACAGTTATTGTACTTATCCAAGTTCCACCTTGCTCAAACTTCAATACCTGTACATGCAAGCTGATTGTGAAAATGAGTATCTGGCAGTAAAAATAAAAACTTGCGTGAAAAACAGTTACCATGAGCAAGGGGCACTGGAAGATACAGTAGTTTGCAGCATGCCTCTCAAGTGTACCTCATCATGAGGAAAGTACCTCATTTGGTACCTTAAAAAGTTCATGTTCCTCAAAGTTCCACAGTGAAAGGGTCTGTCCCACATTCAGTATTAGGAATTTTTTAACTGATATCCATGATAAATAGAAATGAATCATATTAATTTATTTAAAAAATGTTTTTAAAAGTAAAACCAGCATATTTTAACCATCCTATGACCTTCCTAGTTGAAGTTGTTAGTAATCCTTTAATATGTGTTCCACATTTTGCCCATTTGTTCCACATTATTAGGGCTAGTGTTCCTAATTTTGGAGAAGGAAAGTTGAGAGCCTTGTTTCACAGAGATGATGGTGAGAAAGTTTGAGAAAGGGGTTTGGGGTATTAGTTAATGATTCATCCATAGGGCGGCCACGGTGGTGCAGTGGTTAGCATTGCCGCCTCACAGCAAGAGGTTCTCCGGTTCGATATTCGGCTGGGGTGCCTTCTGTGCGGAGTCTGCATGTCCTCCCTGTGGTCGCGTGGGTTTCCTCCGGGTGCTCCGGTTTCCTCCCACATCCCAAAGACATGCTGCAGGTGGATTGGACACTCTAAATTGGCCCTAGGTGTGCGTGTGAGTGTGCCTTCTGTGGAAGGTTGGGCGCCGGGCTGGCAACTCAACACCGTAAAACTCCACTGCCAATCAATGTGCGGACAAGGTGATCCGCTGTGGCGACCCCTAACCGGGAAAAAGCCGAAAGAAGAAGAAGAAGTTAAAGATTCATCCATGAAGGTGGCCTATGTGCAGTCTAATCTTGTGTGGGTGTTGAATGCTCATACACAGGACAGCAGTGCATATTCCCTATCTGCTCTTGGAGCTAGGCTGCATTTCATAAATTGATTATTTAGACTTGTGTGTGTTTTCTTTCTTTTATTTTAACCTGTTGGGTACCAGTGATGTGACTCAAGAGTCCATCCTCTGATGCCAGCTAGGACAATTTCTTCATATTTGGTGGCAGTGTGTGCCACCATTCCTCACATATTTAGTTGGTATTGGTGTGATTTAAATTTCTTACATAGCACTGGTCATCACAAGTCGCACCACAGAGTGTCATTACATATACTCAGACTGGTTTGTCTTTATTCTCATGCCATCAGAATGCAACAGGTAGCAAATATTTATACTGAATGTGAAGATATAATCAATTATTCACAGGTTTCATACTGCATTATGAGTACACAGTTAGGAATGCCATAAATGCAAGTATGTTATCAGAAAATGCAACAGGTATACATTAAAGAGTATGTATAGTTACAATGCATGATAACCTTTTTTTCAGTCAGACAAGTATTATCTGCGGTTACTTAAGAATCATTAGATCTGGCCAAGTTACAGAGTTTTAATTAATGTTGTGTCTGCAGTCTGTGTTTTATTTTTATCCTTACTATATTTTTCTTGTTATGTCCTTGAATGCAGGGACTAGTTGCTCTTATTTTAATAATAACTGAACATTTTTCTGATTTAGTGGCTGCATTTATCTTTTTTATCACCTCAGTCACAGTAAGCCAATAACTTTTTGTTACTGTGTTATAATTTTTAATATTTAGATCCTTATATGAAAAGTGACATTGCTGGCAAAAAAGTATAAGAAATTGGTATGTTTATAAATAAATTTTAGTCTGCGAGCTTCTTGAGAAATGATATATTATCTGTGGTCAGGTAATACCACACAGCTTCCCACAGAACTGCATGAACTTTGAAAAAGCAGCAGTGCCATTGTGTTAACTATAATCACAGAATTCAACATGAAAGCTTTAAGAGAAAACTAGTGGCTCAGTTACCTTGGATAATAAAACACTTTAATTTTTTTCATGGTATGAGATATGGTCCCATGCTGCTCAGTGGGATTACCTGATGTAACCAAACCTCTCAAGACCTCACCACTGTTATTAAATAACAATGTTTTATTCTTTTTGGAAATCTGTTCTTACACAAACAGTTTTTTATTGCCTCAGAGAAGGATAAAACCAGTAAAAAAGGTTTCCTCAGTTGCTCAGTAGGCCTTTCAAGACCCCCCGCCCTTTTCTGAGATAATTTAATTAAGCTGGCATGCAGTTCATTAAAAATGATTGATCCCCTTGTTAAGAAAATCCTGTTATGTGTATAAAGGCCAAAAATGGTTTCCTAAAACAGCAAATACAGTACCCACAGGGAGGCCTTATCACTTAACAAAGAGCAGAACAGCATTACTTACAGTGAATATTCAGTGCCCTGGAAGACCCAAAGTTTGTTTTACTGATAGTTGTTTCCTGCACAGTCGCAAACTAGTGGTTTCCTCAAAAGTCATAACTCCAAACATTTTCATTCACAGTCTTTACTTTCATGTTAAGCTCGTAAGACAAATTTTAAGCAACATACACATTTCTTCCTCTAATTACCTGCCTGAATGGCAAATGCTATAGCTGTTTGATGTTATCTAGTTTGAAATGCATGTCTGTTACATCAAGATCAATCTTTACTGCACTATTCTTTCAATCAACATAGCAATAAGCACAGATAGTAAACTAGCTAGGTCTATGTGTTACTTTTGTTCTTGAAAAACTCACACCACTAAGTATGCAGTATCCTTTTCATGCTTTATATTATCAAGCACTGCTTTGAAAGTATGCAGTTTACAGGGAGTCATAGTTTGTTCCATGGATTCACTTTCATGAGAATAAAGGTGTTAGTCTGACCCACAGTTTGCTTCCTTTTACATCTGTGAATAATTTCCAGCCTTTACCTAAACCTCTTGTCTTATATACATTCCTAATTCCTTTGGGCTTATAATGAATCATGCTGATTGCCATTAAGTCATGACTGTTTTAGTGAACTCACAACAGTACATTAAATTAAAGATGCACTCATACTGAAATCTTGTTTTTTAAATAACTGTCCAAACTCCTTTCTTTTACACTACTAATTTTCAAAAAAAAAAAAAAACACAACCACATACTTTATACAGTTTGTAAGTGCAATATGATTGACATATGTAATAATATTAAAGTGAAATGTAGAAAAGACGCACACAATATTTTTATGAAGAAATGCAGTTAATTCTTAACCATCTTTGATGCAAAATGTCTGCAGTAGCTGTACTAAAGTATTGCTACAGTCTGAATGTTTCAAAGTGTTCAGGATCTGACTCATTTTAGGACAGATACATCTGATCTTCACTTACTGTACACAACAACCCTAAACATGAATTCCTTCTTTAGGGACACTGGATTAGACAAAGCATGCGACACAGTCTAATTCTGTTCTCTTCTTCATCTTTCTCGAGATATATGAAAGGACACATGACATAAGCAGATTCTTTCCTTACAGGAAAGCTGCTATTCTGAAGAGCACAGTTCTTTTGGAACTTGAATCCTGCATTTCATTCTATCGCAGTAAATATTTTTCACAATCAACTTTTTCTTTCTGAGTTACTAATTTTGATCCAGTTAGGAGGCAACAATCAGCTACAGGGTTATCCCAGAGATGGGGTATTACTGAGCACTAACCATATCTAAGGACAGCTGTTGCAGGGAAATCTGTATTAAATGGCTGCTAGAAATACACATCACAACCAGTGCAATAAAACCCAAATGCAAGGTAAATGCTGGCTAACAGTAAATCAGGAAAATCAGATTTAATAAACTTGATTAAGCACTTTCATTCATACACATAAACACAAATTTTATCAGAATAACTGGTGATCAGAATGGTGAAATTTAAATAGACAAGTAAGTCACATGTTTAATATACAACCAATCAAAAATTAGTTAATTAAAATTAATATAAATTAAAAATCATAAAACATCATAAGAACAATAAAGAATTATAATAATACTCATCAAAAAGAAAAGCTAGTAGGTAACACGCTCTCAAAATTCATGAAACAGAAAAGATATGTATTTGCAAAATCGTTAAATAGTCAAAATTAAAAAATGTATATATGTATAAAAGAAGTCAATCCATCAATTTAAATTAAACAATTTAAATTCTACTAGCCCTTAAAAATAAAATACTATTAAGCAATACCTTATCTTAAAGGCCAGAGGGATTGGTTTCATTCAGTTTGATTTGCCCTTGACTCAGTCAATGATTCCCAAGGCTCTTCTCATCCGAATGAGAAACTTTCTCAACAATACAGATGAAACTTTTTTACAATCCTTGCATTTCCTAATACCATAAGAATATTCATAAATCCTATTCTCACCTCATGCTCAGTCTTAACAAGATAGAAAGAAGAGCTAGTTAGACATGAAGTGATATAAATAACCCCTGTTGTACCACAATTAAATCTGACATTATTTCTAATACTCCTTGAGTAGGTCAATAAATCAAGTGTTAAACAATCATAAACTTGTTCATACCATATACAGCATCATATGGATGAACATTCTTAATAATAGTTTTAATGTTCTTTCCTATTCTATACGAAAAGGTTGGTGTTCCCCCTAACTTGTGCATAATATCGAAATAATTAAAGGCCAAATTCCAGTTTTGAATAATAATGTCCTTAACCATATTACTCTATTGTGCACAGGGTATAATTATAGACCTTTGAAACATATCTTCCATGTATCTTTTCTATCAGGTACTACTTTGGCCGTATTACCTTTACCTGTATGGTGAAGTATAGGTATATTAGTATTATGGCCATCCAAAACCAACCTCTTCATGTCATACACCAATTTCTTTGGATAGGTTCTTTCAACAAAAAAATTAGCAAGAATGTCAACCTCAACAGAAAATACTTCGTCTTTAGATATGAGTTTAGATAGTCTTATGAACTGGCCCTTAAATAAATTCCTCTTCTGCCACAAAGGATGGGAGCTAGTAAAATATAGAAAGGAATTAGAAAATGTAGGTTTCCTATTTTGCATAATATTAATAGCAAGATAATTAATGTGGTTAAAATTAAAGTAGTAAGCAAACTTAAAGACGGTAGTCCCATTAAGATAATTTAAAAATTCTTCTAAAAGCTTAATGTCACCTTTCCACAACAATAGGAAGTTGTCCAAAAAATTTAAGATAAAAAAGATACACTGCCAATAGGGACTATTTCTCACAAAAATACCACATAATGATATTAGCAAAGTCAGGTGCTGAGGCAGTCTCCATGGCTACCCATTTCACCAATTTATAATATTCTTCCTTGTAATTTTATACAGGAAGACAGCATCCATCAACTTCACTGTCAAATTAATATCATCATGTTGCACTGATGTCCCTGAAACTAGGGCTTCATGAAACCAATCAAAACCCAACCAGTGGAGAATGACTAAAAAAGATCCTTAACATCAATAGTTGCCAGCCACAAATATTTATCAAAATCATTCCCAGTCAACACTTCCAAACAATGGCAAGCATCATGTCATTAAAATTGCCTTTAATTAGGCATCAACCAATTTCACCAATGGCTCTGTTTTAGATCCCCCAAGGGCCACAGCAGGATGAAGAGGAGGATCAAATAGCAGAGACAACTGGTTTCTTAACCTCCAGAAATTGCATATGTGGTGACAAATTGCAGTTTAGCATTAAGTCCAACAACATACTATCTGTCTGGCTATATGCTATGTGCATCTCATTCCTGGAATCGAATTCAAAGAATCCTGGTTGTTCAGGTAATCCTACATTTTGAACCATGTAGTTTACAGTGTTCATGATCACTGCCCCCAAACTTTGCTGGATTTCATAACCTAAATGATACAATTTTTGGATAATTCCCTTGGCACCATACTCTGTTCCCTAGTTATATTATAAAACATCCTATCCTTCTTAACTTCATCCAGGGCCCTAAGCTCCTGCTCACAACACATTTCAAATAACCTAATAGCTGGTAGCAGAGGGGATTCAAATACTACAGCTGTGGACAAGTGGTACATAATGATCTGAAATCCCCAACAACAAACTTAAATTCAATTTCCTAACAAATAATTTTAATTCTAATATATGGTCCACCATATCAAATTTTTCGTGGGAATAAAAGTAAAACCTTTTTGAAAAATCTCAACCAATTCCTTGGTGCTAACTACATTACTATAGTTCAAGATTTTGAAGCCCTTAAATTCACACACAGGATGAGTAATAATATTAGAATATAACATCTCTATCCCCTGCTCTTTCCCGTCCCTCTCTCTCTCCCCTTCATCCTGCAACAATAATTCACCAGGGTCATAGACTGGGCAGGTAGGTCATTCACCATGCCCAAATGCATTTATTTATTTAATATTTGTTTACCAGGAAAGTCCAACTGAGACAGAGCCCATTTTCAGTGGAGGCCCAGGGAGGAATATTCCAGGCGCATGTCTTTGGAATGAGGGTGGAAACAAGAGCACCGGGAGGAAACCCGCACAAACGCAAGGAGGACATGCAGACTCCGCACAGAAGGCACCCCAGCCAGGAATCAAACTGGAGAACCTCTTGCTGTGAGGCAACAAAGCTAACCACTGCACCACTACATCACCCAAATATAATTGCTTCTTCTGAATCTGGGATAATCTTCAAGGGAGCAGGTGGGGGGGGGGGGGCTAAAAAATTCTGTTGCTCATACTCACTTTCCTCTTGAATGACATCCAAAGAATCCAACCCCCCACCAACCTGAGCATAACTTGTATTACTAATGGTATCAGTCACCACACCTAAGGTAGGGGATATGACTCCATCTTACAATAAAGTAATGTGTCCCTAACCAACTTACATTTAGCATCACTTCCTTGAATCATATCATTATAAAAACACTGATATTCAAAAAATAATAAATTAGAAATAATATCATTCAGATTTTTAAGCTCTGACTGAAGTTTTGTAATATTAATAATCAGAGAACTAGGATTTATGAACATTCTTATGCTATTAGGAAGCATGCCCCTCGTACTGCACTGGGGTGCATATTGTATTAAATGAATGCCCCACTGCTATAGTATTATATAGTAGTCACTATGCAAAACATAACAACAAATCAATCAACAATAGCAAAAGCACAAAACAATATTATTCCAGCACAACGATATTTACACGTTTAGTTCAGCAACTGAGTAAGCTTTAGAAAATACATAGAGGCACACTCCTAAAGGGAGCATTGTACTGAAATCCAGGAATACTGTGCTGAATTCCAAGAACACTGCATTAAATTCCAAGAACACTGCATTAACATCCAGGGTGAAAAGAGCATTGAAAGCAAATCAACATTTCTCATTTTCAGCTTCAACTTCAGATTTATTTAATTCCCTGAACACAAGCACTGTACAAAATAAAACACAAACAATAATACAGGTATGAAGGTAAATAAACAGAATTAAGGTGACATAAGTAAGATAAAAATAGCATGACATAAGAAGGTAAAAAGATTAAAATGAGGCAGAAATAAACAATAAGATGAATAGAGACCGAGGCAGTGTGCAGAGAACTAAGTTATCTACAGTACAGACCAGTCATAAATTCATAGGTTCATAGCAGATTACTAGGCTAATGGCTTAAGACCCCTCACAAGCCTAGCCAATATAACTAAATTTTATACAGTATATGGCCCCTTGGGAGAAGAGGATGGCACAGATTTGTGCCTATGCATTATCTTACAGATTGTCTCTGTCACTAAGGGACATAGTCACTACCCCAGGTGTGAATTTGTGAGTCTCCATCCATTTATCCAAATTGCATTTGAAGAGGGCCAGGGAAGGGCTCTGCTTAATATGAATAGGAAGCCTGTTCCAAAGAAAGGGCAATTTCTGAGACACATATCTGTCTCTTCAAGTTGTTTTGTTTGAGTCACTGACTAAGTTTAGATCTCTAGATCGGATGGCCCTCATTCTGTTTGACTTGCAGATGTGCAGCAGCTGCATCAGGGCTGGATTTGTGAGTGTCTTGTAGGTCAGGCATAGGTCACCTCAGTGGGATACAGAGTACAGGGCTAGAGCTTTTAGTCTGTTCACATAGGACAGGTTGTTTCCACCCTGTATTTTTTTTATGCGGAACCTCTGAAGTAGTCACTCCAGCTGCTGTAAATGTCTAGTCAAGTACATGCCAAATGACACATTGTACTTGATTATTAGTCTAATGAGGGCTGAGTACAGCAGGACTATAATTAACTTTGTTTGGAATACCATGCATTTACTTGTAAGATTTGCCACATAGAAGGACTTCCTCACTACTGTGGACACATGACATTCAAACTTCAAGCCAATGTCTATCTGTGTATGGGTCTATATTATAAGCATGAAAGATGAATTCGGCAAATGCTAGAAGATCGACACATACACGTCGATCTACGAAAAGAGCAAAGGACAGAAACGCTGAAAGACACAATGCCGAACAGATTCCCGAAACAACAGCACCATACAGGTAAGTTAACCCAAAGTAAACAAACACAACAAAAACACTTTTATAAATGTTTTTGCAGGGGGGCAAGCCCCCCTGCACCCCCCACACCCCCTACTTATATATACCAACTCCTGCTCTACAGTGGGGAAAAATATATATTTCCTCATCCCCACAATCACCCTGCTGGCCAGGGAAATCCGTTCAATGTTGTGTCTTTCAGCATTTCCGTCCTTCACTCTTTTCGTAGATCGACGTTTATGTGTTGATCTTCTAGTGTTCGCCAAATTCATCTTTTGTCGTTCTGATATAGACCCCTGTGTACCTAGATCTGTCACATCTGAGTCTACTCTTAGGGGTGTGCTATTGATGTTGTAATTTGCAGGGGTATTTAACATCCCAAAGGGTATGATAATGCATTTTAGTGTTAGGCTATGGTTCTGGCATCAATCATTTGTTTGATCCAGACTCTCCTGAAGGGTATCTACATCACTGAGGGATTCAGTGATTGCCCCCAGCTTGCATTCATTGGCAAACTTTGTCATCCAAAGGCCTTCCACATTAGCCTTGACTTCAGAGAAGTCTATTCTGAGCAGGAGTGGTCCCAGCACTGAACTTTGGGAAACACTTCTAGGAACTGGCCTCTTGCTCAGTCTGGATTCACCTACTTTAATCACATGCGCCCTGTACATGAGTCTATTGGCTATCCATCTGGTAACATAGGGATTTATGCCCAGTTTTGTGAGTTTTGGGGAATTGTGTCAAATGTCTTGGCCAGGCCAAGGTCAGCAATATGTACTATTTTACCCTCATCCATGGCCTTAGTGAATATCTCAAACAAATCCACCCGATTCAGTAGGTATAACCTGCCCTTGACAAAGCCAAATTGGGTCAGGTCCACTGGTTGGATGTTTCCTGTGTCATTATTTATCAAGCCCAGGATAATTCTTTCCATGACCTTACATATAACACTAGTCAAACTTATGGGTCTGTAATTTCCCAAGTCAGTAGATGGTCCTTCCTTTATGGAGAGCGATGACTGTTGCTGTCATCCACTCTACCTGAACAAAGTCATTCTGGAGGTGGAGTTAAATAGAGATAATTCCTAATTTAAACTGTTTAACAGGCAACCTGGTATATCTTCAGGCCCTGCTGAAGCCGTGTTTTTAGTTTTAAAGAGCGTGGTGACAACCTGTTCTTTGGTGATAATTGGTGGAGTGGTGGAGTAGTGGAGGGTATTTCTTGAGGGAGAACTGTGGTTGATGGGGAGGTGAAATTTGAGGTGAATTTGTTGGCCTGCAAATTTGTTATATCTTCTGGCTGAGAATAAGTTATGCCATCTACAACTAATTCTACATATTGTTGGGGGCTGCCCTTAAGATTGTGGACATAACCAAAAAATGCCTTATGGTTATCCTTAGCTTTAGAGGTTCTTTTTACCTCAGTCTCCTTTCAGAGATTTGGCTAGTTCCCTGATTCACTTGTTTAGACTAATGAGGGACTTTTTGCTCTGTTGTGCACATTCCCTCTTACTTATTCTCAGGATTTTTTATCTTTTGTTGTACAACCTATTAATGCCAGGGGTTCAACAGGGTGGCTTATTTTTGCAGTTTGACCTGGGTTTTTATTTTCTAGTACTGTTGTTTCTATGCAGTTGTTTATATGGCCATAGAGAGCTTTTATGTATGCCTCTGCATAGGTTTTTGTGTTGTCTGGATTTGGGGGAGCTTGGACACTAGCTATGCCGCCCTTTAATAGGAGGTAATTTACCTTACAGAAGTTCTTAAAGTTTTTTGGGCTAGATGGGGGGACTAGTTTTACCTGTATTTCAAGGGAGACCACTTTGTGATCTGATCTTACCAGTGTGACATCACACTAGGAGGGTGCAGCACTCTCCCATATTGGTGAGTACCAGATATAAGATATTTGTTCCCCTAGTAGAATTGCAGACTCACTGCTCCAGGCCATTTGAATGTACAAAATCATGAAATCTTTTGGCCTGCATATTAGTGGTCATGTATGCCTTCCAATTAATGGAGAGGTAGTTAAAATCACCAATGAGTATGGTATTGGGCTGGATGGTGAGTGATTCTAGTAACTTCAGGTATGATGTATGCATTTCCTGGTTCATGGTGGGGGACCTGTAGCTAGCAAGAATATGGTAATTGTTTTTTTTTTCCATGGTTAGTTGGACATGGAGTAGCTCAAGCATGTCATGTTGTTTGAAACAGCCTTGAGGTGTGCTTATCTTTTATGTAGACAGATAAACCTCCGCCTTTTGCTCTTTTGTGTTCAGTGGCAGGTCTGAATGTATGAAAGGAATTATAGCCATGCACTGCCAGAGTGATTTCCATGGCTTTAATCCATGTTTCAGTAACTGCACAGATGTCAGCATTTTCCAGGGATATGAGACCTGCCATGCCTTAAAGCCAATCAGGTAAGCACACAATGAGCTTTCTGCCAGCAATTTCCAGCTCAGATAGGTGGAATCAGCCGTCTGCTGCCATAAGAGTGCAGACTTTGACCCTCTTAATGTAAAATGACTGGTTTGGAGGCCAAGTGTTACAAACGCTCAAACAGATGCCTAATACTAAGAAACACTATATACAATGTATTTAAGTGCAGAACAGCAGTCTTTACAGCAGTTTGAAAAATGCAACTTTAAACTTTAAAGAAGCACAAAAAACAATAAATAGCACAATAAACTTTCACAGTATAATGAAAATATTAAATGTTTCCAGATGTTTGATTCTCTACAGGGCACTGGCACAGCAAGCAGCTCCATGCAAAATTATCCACATTTATACCACCACTAGAAATAGAGAAAACTGACTACTGAGCCCTCTGTCTAATAAAGCACCTACACTTGGAGCCCTTTTCTAGTTCCCATCTCAGATGGACCAAGTAAATACCTACTGCCACTAGATGAATAATCCCAGTCCTCCTAATGTAAAAGCACAGTAAAAAAGTATCTGGAGTGAAATGCTACCATAAACAAACTTAAACTTGAGGAAAGGCAATGAGTAATTCAATATAACAACAGTGTGCTTCAAACAGCTTATAAGGGTGATTACTGAATAAAAGTACTTCACTTTGTGGAAATAACCAACAGCCACTCAATTGTGCAGAATTTATAAAGGCACTAAAAACAAGGTAAGCTGATCAATAAGCACTCCAGCCAATAAAACAACTACATGCAGGAATCTCTAGTGTATTTCCCCAACCTCTACAGAGCAGGCTACTACTAACTGCCACTAGGCCACTAGATGGAAAATCGCTGTCCTCTTAATGTAAAAATACAGAAAGGAGCTTCCTGGGGTGTAAAAATACACTACTGTATCTAACAGCAAGCTAGATAAATAACATGGAGCATGTAAGAACAGACAATGAGAGGCAAAACACACATTTTTTTCAAAATAAGTACAAGAAAAGGCAAATAAATAATTTGAGGTATAAACAGTAGTGTAGAAAGGTAGAAGCTTGTAAAGTTTAATAAACAGTAAGTGGGGGCAGTTTAAAACCGCCAAGTTTAAAAAACAGATCAAGGAATGGGAAGGTACGTGGGAAAAATAACCAACAGGGAGTCACCAACAGTGCTTGTAGTTTCTGCAGGCCTTGAGTCTTATCAGAAAAGACAAATACACAGATATTCTCTGTGTATTAAATTATCACTCAGAAAACAAATTAACCAATGGAAAAAAACATTAGAAATGTGCATCTAGGTAATTTAAGTGTTTATCTGTCATACAGAGCAAAAAAAAAAAAAACAGGCCAAGCAGATTTCTTACAACAGAAAACAAAGTGGTTTACTTCCCTCACCCAGAAGAGAGTCACCAACAGCAGCTGCAGTTTCTGCAGGTCTTGAGCCTTATCAGAAAAGATCAGAGCAAAGCCAATATAAATGCAAATGCCATCCAATACAGAGCAAAGGTGAATTATAAGCACGGTCAAATAAACAGCTTTTTAAAGAGCATTTATGATCCCCCAATCATATATTGGGAAACCTCATGCCAGCTGAAGATTGTGGGCAAGCAAGAAGTTAGGGAAACTACTCCACCCATTAGAAATGACACATGTAGATCTCATTATGTTAACTTAAGTGCTTCATACCTCAATATTTTCCCTACCAGAAGTTACTACAAGCACCACTGTATAAGAGTGATGTGAAATTGATGAGAATTACCCATCAGAATCCTGGCAGGAGAGTTCTATACACACTAAGGGTGACCAAGCTTGATGACTGGTTGCTGCAAGAAAAGTGTATTACAGTATTTCAAGCACAATTAGAGCAAAACATAAGCTACCATACTAAGGTCCAGAGAAAGAATCAAGAGTTTGCTTTCAGTGATGTTTGCAATATGAAAACAGTGATTTAAAAACAGCTGACTCCTAGTCCAAACCCACCAGCTGATCATTTAGAACAAAGGCCAGACTCAAACGCTCTTCCCCATAAAAATGACTGGACAAAGTAAGGAACTTATGGAGGACCATAAAGTAGTATGAATCATCACTGCGTCCATCTTAGCAGGAGTGTTTTTTCAACAGCAATCCTTCATCCAGTTTATAATGATGTCAAAGGTACCCTATAACAAACCATGTGTTTATGATGATGATGACAAAGGTAATCTATAACAAACCATGTGCTGATATGTTTTTGGAGAAAGGTATAGTAAACTTAGGTATTAGCTACACTACAGCAATACCTCAAACCCTAACTATAAATAACCTGACCAGATGGAGGTATTTACCCTGTGAACAACAGAGGGCTAGAGACAGCCCTATAAAACCTTCAATGGAGGGACTGACTCAAGGAATACTTAATCACCAAGGCAATCCTCAGCATGTCCCTAAGAAGTAAAAGACTAACCAGTCAATGACTATCATGAAGTCATAGTTCAGTCTTAGAAGCCATTCTCCTATTGTTCAAGTAGTTAAAGGCAGACAGCTAATGAAGGGTGAAAGAAAAGGCATGAAGTGACACTGAATTAATCTACTTATTCATCAGAGAACAGGTATTTTTCATGTCACCATTATACCACTGGAGTATTGTGTATACTATGGGCACTTACCATCCCCTCATGTTACCATTATACCACTGAAGTATTGTGTATACTATGGACTCTTACCATCCCCTCACGTTACCATTATACCACTGGAGTATTGTGTATACTATGGACACTTACCTTCCCCTCATGTTACCATTACACCACTGGAGTATTGTGTATATTATGGACACTTGCCATCCCCTCATGTTACCATTATACCACTGGAGTATTGTGTATAATATGGACACTTACTATCCTTTCATGTTACCATTATACCACTGGAGTATTGTGTATACTATGGACACTTACCATCCCCTCATGATACCATTATACCACTGGAGTATTGTGTATACTATGGACACTTACCATCCCCTCATGTTACCATTATACCACTGGAATATTGTGTATAATATGGACACTTACCATCCCCTCATGTTACCATTATACCACTGGAGTATTGTGTATACTATGGACACTTACCATCCCCTCATGTTACCATTATACCACTGGAGTATTGTGTATACTATGGACACTTACCATCCCCTCATGTTACCATTATACCACTGGAGTATTGTGTATACTATGGACTCTTACCATCCCCTTATGCTAACATTATACCAGTGGAGTATTGTGTATACTATGGACACTTACCATCCCTTCATGTTACCATTATACCACTGGAGTATTTGTGTATACTATTGACACTTACCATCCCCTCATGTTACCATTATGCAACTGGAGTATTGTGTATACTATTGACACTTACCATCCCCTCATGTTACCATTATACCACTGGAGTATTGTGTATACTATGGATACCTACCATCCCTTCATGTTACCATTATACCACTGGAGTATTTGTGTATACTATTGACACTTACCATCCCCTCATGTTACCATTATGCAACTGGAGTATTGTGTATACTATGGACACTTACCATCCCCTCATGTTACCATTATACCACTGGAGTATTGTGTATACTATGGATACTTACCATCCCCTCATTTTACCATTATACCAATGGAGTATTGTGTATACTATGGACTCTTACCATCCCCTTATGTTAACATTATACCAGTGGAGTATTGTGTATACTATGGACACTTACCATCCCTTCATGTTACCATTATACCACTGGAGTATTTGTGTATACTATTGACACTTACCATCCCCTCATGTTACCATTATGCAACTGGAGTATTGTGTATACTATTGACACTTACCATCCCCTCATGTTACCATTATACCACTGGAGTATTGTGTATACTATGGATACTTACCATCCCCTCATGTTACCATTATACCACTGGAGTATTGTGTATACTATAGACACTTACCATCCCCTCATGTTACTATTATACCACTGGCGTATTGTGTATATTATGGACACTTACCATCCCCTCATGTTACTATTATACCACTGGCGTATTGTGTATACTATGGACACTTACCATCCCCTCATGTTACCATTATACCACTGGAGTATTGTGTATACTATGGACACTTACCATCCCCTCATGTTACCATTATACCACTGGAGTATTTTGTATACTATGGACACTTACCATCCCCTCATGTTACCATTATACCACTGGAGTATTGTGTATACTATGGACACTTACCATCCCCAAGGGTTACATAAAGGTGGCTCCCTATAATTTAGGGGAACAAAGATCACATTTTAGCTAGAAGACAGAGTATTTCCAATCAGAACATTAATGAGGAATTTGAATAGATGAAGGTGTAACTTGCACATGTTATTCTTTTCCTGTTAAGTAAATCATACACAAAACCAATATAAATGCAAATGCCAGAATATAGGACATATAATATAATTAACTAACCTGTCTTGACTTGCTATTCCTTTCATTTTAAGCCTTTGCTCCCTCAGTTCTTCAGTGTCTCCTACATGATTCTGCCTTCTGTTTATATTTAGTTGATCTCACCACTGTGACTAAATTAAGGTAATATAATAAAGAAGAGGATTAATGTTTAGGAGTTAGGAAGTTGATGGTAGAGTTAAGCTATAGGAATGAGATATGGTGGACAAGAGGGGAGCATGATGAGAAATGTATGCCATGGAAACTGAGATAACAAGTAACTAAAAAGGATAAGTGTTATGAAAGCTGAAGCAGGACATGTATATATAAATTACACAGATAGGCAAAGTCTGCCTGATGGGTAAAGGAAAAGTATTAGAGATGCTGATGGAGAGCAAATCATAGGCTGTGCCAAAGCTTTGTAAAAGACATAACAGAGATCAGGGGGTACAATAAAGAAGGAAGATATATTAAGAGTAATAAAATATCTCTAAGGATGGAAATAATTAGCTTCTGTGGGTTTGCTATAAACTCATATAAACTAGTGGGACTAGATGTAGCCTTGAAGCATCATCAGACATTATAGGTAAACAGTAAAGCTGAAGGAGGAGGATTATCAGCCTAAATTAAATAAGTGATTATACTGTTACTTATGTACAAATTCAAGCATATTGCTCAACTGAACTAAAAACAGAAGTGGCTAACTTCACTACACCCATGCAAATGGAAAATAGGTGCATGACTGCTGAATCATACACCAATGCACTGTATGAGCACATACACAAGTGCATGGAATGGGCCATACCAAACAGAACCAAGACGCTCTCCTCCTAAAAAAGGAAGCCAATCTAGTGGTCCCACACCATAAACAAACTCTACAACAGAAGGAAAAAAAACTGTTGCAGAAAAGGGTGAAGTCCCAAGACTGGAAAAACTCCTTTGTTAGCCTCAGTAAAAACTGAGATCCATCATCAAATCCTCTAAAGCTAGCTATGAAAACAAAATTGCTGCAGATTCTAAAGACAACCACAAGGCATTCTATAGTTATGTCAAGAATCTACCTGGCAATACTCAGATCTGCTCTGAGGTACAGCACAATGGCAATACAATACAAAACCAACTGATATTGCCAACATATTGACTGACAGCTTCAGTGCGAACTTTACCCCCTTTTCACCCCCAAAGCCAAGAATACAGCTTCCATGGGACCTGATAATATCCCTGGCTGTGTTCTACATGAATTACAAAGTGAGCTGGCACCACACCCGAGTACCCTGTTCAATCACAGCCTCATTTCAGGCTTTGTTCCTACTGAATGGCACACTGCTACAGTCATCCCACTCCTCAAAGGACGAGCGACTATAAGACCTTGGGAACTACCACCCCATTAGCTTGATGAGTCTGATATGTAAGACTATGGAGCACATCATCATGGACCTTATAAATAAGGACACAGGGAATCTCCAAACTCTGGACCCCATGCAGTATGGGTTTTTTGAAAGGTAGATCATGCCTGCTCAACCTGATAGACTTCTTCGAGTCTGTCACCAGAGCTGTGGATGAGGGCAAGGTAGTTCACACAGCCTACCTAGATCTTGCCAAGGGCTTCAACACCATCCCTCACTCAGGAATCATAGATAGACTCACTAAACTAGGCATAACCCCTATGTAATAAGATGGGTTGCCAACTGGCTCACTGATAGAACCCACACTGTGAAAGTAGTGGACTCCAAATCTGACTACTGACCAGTTACAAATGGTGTCCCACAGAGATCGGTCCTAGGTCCTCTCCTGTTTGACATCTACTCCACTTTGCCACTGTAGTCAGAAAGTCCTTCTATGGGCCGATAGCCTAGTACCTACCTATGAACCTATGAACCTATGTGGCACATCTCATTACAAAAGGTTTCTCATCCAGGAAGAAAGAGGTCACAATCCCTCTCTGCTCATTCCTCAATAGACCTATTATAGAATACAGTGCTCCGTTTGGTATGTACCTCACTAGACACCTACAACAACTGGAAAAGCCACAAAAATATCTCACTAAGAGGATCTTAGGCCTTAGACACGTGCCCTATATGGACAGACTCAAAAGACTACAGCTGTACTCTGTCTCTTATCACCTACTTAGTGGCAATCTCTGCTTGACCTATAAAGCCATATCTGACCCAGAGCTGCTAGATATGCTACACCTAAAGAAATCCCAATCCCTCCATGCCACATACTTCAGGGACTTTAATCTCATTACCACAATAAACAGAACATGCTGGAGGGACAGGTTCCTAACCCAAAGACTTCTCATACTCTGGAACAAACGTTCCATTCATGTCAAGCAGAGCACTTCACTGGCCCTTTTTAAGAGAAATATTGACGAGTGGGTGGGCAATAGGAAGTTCGCCCTGAGGATCACTTCAGTGGCCTTGCTTGACAGGGGCACTAGGAACTAAATTTGGGTGGCATGATGCCAGAGAATCTTCTTAGGTTAGGCTTATATAAGTTCCAGGGCCATTAGCCTAGTACACATCTATGAACTTATGAACCTATGAACCTGAAAAGGCCCCAAATATATCTAACCAGAAACAATAAAGGTTTTAATCATGTCAAATATCCTGACAGATTAATATGACTCTCCTTAGACACAGTAGCCTACTAGCAGCTCCAAGATGATCCATGCTTTACTTTTAGAGCTATGAAAGGCCCAATCCTATTTGACCTTGTTCTTAGCAAAATCAGTGGCTTTACAAATACCCATGCTAGGGACCTAAATCCACATCAACAAATAAACAAAATGGTCTGGAGGGATAGGTTCCTAACTCAGCTCATTCCCAGCCTATGGAAATAATTACCACTATAGGTCAAACTAAATATCACAATAGCCACCTTTAATGCTAGTCTTAATGACTGGATCTGCAGATGCATATTTATTCCAGGATTATCATGTATGACTCATCTCAATTTGGAAGATGACACTATTAAGGACACAAGAAAGGGTGGCAGGAACTATCAAGTGTGTCTACTTAAAGGTGTATATTAATAGGTATCCAATGGTCCCTTTGTTTGCTTGTCTGATCCTATGTTCCCATAAAAGTGACCCAAGAAATCCCACAAACATTAAACCATTATTACTTTTTATCACATATGCCAATATTGTTGTTAGAGTACTACTGGCAGGGATATAGATGATGATTCCAATCCTGGTGAGTGAAGGACAAATGGATTTATAAAGGGTGGATCACTGATAGATCAATGGAGGACTTTGTACAAATGACTAAACCAGAAGGAATACAAAAAGTAGGGAAGGTGTTCTTTAACACTAGAAAGGTGTCTCAATGGGTAAAATCCTTACCTCTGATCACTGCCTGTGTGGTGCTTGTATGTTCTCCCTGTGTCTCTGTGGGTCTTCTGTGGGCACTCCGGCTTCCTCCAGTAAGCATACAAATTAATTGGCTACTCTCTAAATTCACTATGTGTAGTATTTACTCTTGTTTTTTTAGCCTGGTTTGTACTAAAAAGAGTCCATTATGACAAGTTAATTTACCTGGTTAAAAATAAATAAAGTAAATGAAATTTAAAACATCAAACAATGATTCTGTGTTGTGGGATTCCTCTGTAGAAAGTAACAGAGGTGTTTAACTTAGATTATACAATGACTAGCCATTAATATTCAAAAACAAGTATGCTGATTGGTCAGCCCAACCAGCATGCCCATTGTAAATCCGAGACTATACCAATGGAAAAAGGTCTAGTCACCCGAACCTTTTTCCATTAGTATATCTCATAAGTGTTTTACTTTTCTTTCTTTTTTTTTTATTTATTGAAAACAAAAAAAAGAAACTGGGAGACTTTTAATGAATGAGGGAGATGGTGCAGACAAAAATAAAAGGATAATCAGGTACGTTCTGCAAAACTATAGAAACTTACCTGATTATACTTTTATTTTGTCTGTCCCGGCTCCCCCTCATTTGTTAAATGTCTCCCGGTTTCTTTTTTGTTTTGTTTTCAATAAAAAAAAAAAAAACAACAGAGATCTTCCTTTCTCCATTGCTTCCTTTGCACAGCACTGAAGTGTGGGAACACAAGTCCAATATGCATTCGAAGTACATCAGAAAAAGCCCCAGGATACCACAAAAACATGGAAGGGCAGCAAGTAGGGATTATACAAAGACATTAAGAAAACTAAGTATTTTTTTTTCTTAAATAACGTCATTGTATAATAGCAATAACTGAATCCATGGTTGTGGTATATTGCTTCACCCTTGTGATTAAACCACACAAACCGTGGGTAAATCTTCAATATACCACACCACGTCATCAGTTATTGCTTACGTAGTGGTTCATTAGCAGAGTTAGAGCAGTGCAAGAGGGCAAAGGGTTTCAGGTGTCAGTGATGGGGATTATAAAATGATCACAACAAGGCTGGTGGCAATATTGCTGTTATTAATGAAAGTTCCAACAATAAGAATAAAGAATATATTTTAGAAAAATAAAGACTGGAGGGGGAGTATAGTTTGAATGTTTTTACATATTACTGTAGAATTTTGATAAATGATGTTGAGGTTGAATATTCTAAGATTTTTAGATTATGCAACACATTTTGAAAAGTTTCTAATCTGAGGTTACATTCACACAGGTCAATAGCAGTTACAGCAGGGAAGGCAAGTGGACTGAAGTGTTTCAAGGTAATTGAGAGGGAAATGCATTTAGTTCAGTGGGTCTTTCTCATACTCAAGGACACAAGGTAAAGGAATCTGACTGATTATACAGCTAGAACTGGAGGCATGCTAGATAGATGAAATAAGGAGCTTCACCTAGAAAACTGACATTCAGAACAATGAGTTCCCATAAAGACAGAACAGTCTTACCAGTGATGTCTGCTGTGAGATCACATATTGTCAGGAAAGGGTGATGCTGTCTTCCTCACAGGGTATGTGACTCTATGTGGGCAGCAAGTAACAAATACAGGCACCGTGTGTTTCTTTTTCTCCAAAATGATTGCTGCCTTTTTAATCATGACGAATGTAAAAAAAGTTAATGCTGAGTTTTATAGGCAGAAGCAGAGGGTTAACAAGTTATAAAGAAGAACTACTATAGTTAAGATGATGGCAGTGTTGCACAAGATATTCATAAGTAGGCACATCTCAGTATACTTCAGAAATAAGAAAGCAAAGGAGTAACAAATATCTGCAGTAGACTTGTATGGGAGGGGAAAGGGCTGAGGATTATAAAGAAGGCTTTAGAGATTAAGTGCAAGTAGAAAGGTTGGGTGCTAGACCTGAGTAGATCATGGCTGTGAAGACAGTGATAGCTAGGAGACAGATGGCAGAAAAGGCAGGAGGATAATTATGAATGGGGAAATCGGAGAAAAAGGAGAGGAGAGGCATACAGTCTACAGATGAACAAGGTGTTTTTGGAGACTATTAGGAAAACTGGAGGTTTGTGTGGTAATCTCAGTGGAAGAAAATGACTGTTAGGTTTGTTGGACTGGAAAGACAACTGACAAATTTAACTGTGTGATTTGTTTAATGACTGTAATAGGCAAGTCTATTTACTATGCACCAATGGTCATATGCTGAATACAAAAGTGAAGCAAATGTCAGATAATTTTCATATAACTGTATGTGGTACTTAAAAGAGCCTTGTTTATGAAAGTATAACTACTGTGCTGCAAGGTTTATGTCTAATTCTGTTTAAGTACAACTGTTTTTCTGCTAAGAACATGTTCATGTAAGGATTGTTGGTCAGTTATTGTAATAATAGTAAAAACCTGCAACTCCTCTAATCATTGTACTATTTTTAAATATAAAAAACAGTGCCCTCCTTCCTTATCTGCTCTATCCTGACCTTCTTTATTAAGAAACTGTAGCTTTATATACTTATTTTCTCTTTTGTTCTTTTGCAGATAAATCTGCCTACCAGCTACTTTCACTAGAGTTAAACTGCAACAGTGGGCTAATACCTGTTCTCTGGACCTGTCTGCAAGCTACCGCACAGTTTAACAGGATACTTTAAAAGTTTCATCTTTCTGGTGTCTTACAAGCACCCTGTGTAGGTTTGCATTTAAATATCTTTGTATTCCTGAAACTTTGTACAATACTAGCCGAGACTCACACTCTAGGACCTGCACCCCCTGCATTTTCCTTGCAGGACTTTAAATCTTTATTTGTACTCGGGTAATCTTGGTTTTCTGCTGACTCACTCTCATTAACAGTGTTGTGTTCTCTGAAGTGAGTTCCATGGCTCAGCCCACTCCATTCACCCTCGCTCCCTACCCTAACCCCCCTAATCCCACCCACCCCTGATATCATTTCCGTTATAGTTAACCAGTTGCTCCACCCTACATTGGGTCACTCCCCCTATTTCCTATTATAGCAATACAGTCATCTACACTTTTTTCACTACCCTTTTCCCCATTACCTTTCAACCAACCAGTGTCTCTACCGGGCAGTTTTCCTATACTTACTTTCTATATTGTACTACCTTACTTTAACTGAACACAGGCTCAACCCACAACAATTATCGCCTACCTGTACTTTAACCTCTCAACCCTCATTTAACTCAGACTACTTTACTATATCTCCCTCTCTACTCTCTCATCCAGTTCTCCTGCCCCAACCAACTAACTTTCTGCATCATGATACATTTTCATATAAAACAAAAATAAAAACCCTCTCCTACTTCTGTTTCACCAGATTTCCTCCATACTAGTCACTATTCTATTAAAATCTGGTGACATTCACCCTAACCCAGGACCCCTATCATCTACTAACACCCACTGCAACCCCACTCCAAACTATAACTCCACCCTGACTAATAAGCACCTCAAGCTTTATGCTCTAAATATCTGTAGCATTCTGAATAAAACTGCAGAATTACATACATGGATAGACCTGCACTCCTCAAACTTCCTAACTTTCACAGAGACCTGGCTCAAACCAAGTAAATCAGATAACAAATTTCTCCCACCTGGCTATAACATACTGTGACTGGATAGAATAAGTAGAAAAGGTGAAGGAGTAACTATCCTCTACCCTGACCATCTCACTGTGAACTCTTCTAACACCTCTCTACCTCCTTTCCTCCCTGCTGAAATTCTGTCAGGTAATGTAATTTTCAACAAATACCTTACCTTAACTGTTGCCACCATATACATACCTCCTGGTGATAATATCTCCCTCCTTGAACAAATGCTGTCTTGGTTCTCAGATAACATTACTACAGAAATAACCATCCTAGGGGATGTCAATATAAATTGGCATCACTTTAAAGCAGACACCCCTTGTCAAAGTATAAACCTTTATGGCTTCATACAAGTCATCTCAACTCCAACCCACCTAAATAAACTCTCAAACTCACACTCAGTTATCGACTGGATACTGGAATCTCATCCCAATAAATGCCATAAACCTGAATCACTATCTGATTCTCTTAGTGACCATGCCCCTATCCAAGTACTTAGATACACCTCCCATACTACTAGTACTCACAAATATAAAACTTTCTGTAATCTGACCAACTTCAACCCAGAATACTTAAATAGCCTCCTATCCTCCATTAACTGTTCTTCACTCTTTTCACTGCCTCTTAATGATGCTGTCCTACACTTCAGTTCAACTTTCTTAAGTATTCTCAATACTCTTGCCCCTCTTCGAACAACAAGAGTTAAATCTCAAATCTCCCCTTGGCTTACCAACACCACTCATTCCTCTGTCCATGTCGGACATCTTGCGTGGAAAAAAAATGGACCAAATCAAAATATCCTTCAGACTTACAAAAATATAAAGAACTTAGAAACAAAACTAAAAAATGATAGTATCTGATAAAAGAAACTTCTACTCACAATCCACCTCTAATCACAATAGTAACCCTAGGGACTTCTGGAAGTCAATTAACCACATATTACATCCAGGTAACCCACCATGTCCTAACCCTGATCCTAACCTGTCTCCCACTGAAATAGCCACCCAGTTCAATTCCTTTTTCATCAACAACATCAGTAAATTACTGCCTTCTAGCTCCAGATCTCTTCCTAATTCCATCATTGCTTCTGATTTGTCTAGCCCTCACTCTGAAAAACACACCAGTCCTCAAAAACACCTTTTCTATTCAACCTGTATCAACTGCCAATATCAAAAAACTTCTTCATAACCTAAAGCCATGCTCTCCATCTGCTGACAACTTGCCACCATACTTCCAAAAAATAGACACCTGTTCCACTGCGTACCCAATATCTATTCTGATAAATTGCTCACTGTCTGAATTTACTGCTCCATCTGTCTAGAAAAAATTCTATACTACCCCAATCCATAAAGGAGGAAAATCTACAGACATTTCCAGTTTTAGGCCTATAGCTATTCTCTCTCCACTCTCAAAAATCATGGAAAAATGCGTCCATGAACAATTATTACACCACCTATTACTAGAAAACCTTTTAACACCCACTCAGCATGGTTTTTGACCGAACCTTAGTACTTCCACCACTCTCATTGTTTTTACCAATTTAGTTGCACAATCCAGAGACAATAACAAACTAGTCTCTTGCCTATTCCTGGACTTATCCAAGGCATCTGATACTGTGTCTCATCATTTGCTCATTTCTAAACTAACAGAACTTAGTCTGTCCCCACCCACTATCTCATGGTTCAGCAGCTACCTGTCCAATAGGCAACAGTCTGTTAGATGGCTTTCTACAATGTCCCCTCCTCTGCCAGTCACCACAGGTATGCCCCAAGGCTCCATCTTAGGACCTATTCTATTCAACATTTTTAGTAACAATCTTTATAAATCCTGCCCCATCTCAACTCTCGTCCAATATGCAGACGATTCTATGGTCATTACCTCCTGATTATTTCTCAGACCTGCTTTCCAAAATCCAGCAAAGTTTCACATATATTGAGACCTGGCTAACCAATAACCAGCTAATACTCAATGCTAAGAAAACTAAACTACTTCTATTTCTGCCTAAATCACTCTCTCATAACACTTCTGCCTTCACTATCACCTCGTTAGACAACACCACCATCAATGTTGAATCCCATACCAAACTACTAGGGGTCATGACTGATGATAAACTGAAGTTCAAACTTCATATAAATTATTGTATCAAAAATACTAACCAAAAGCTTGGCTTACTATACCATAACAAAACATATCTCACACCAGAGGCAAGATGGTTACTCTCTCTTGCTTATCTCCTACCTTGTCTGTTCTATGGCTCCCAAATCCTCTCTAACCTACAGGCAACACTACTGAATAAGATGGAAAATACATATCACAAAATAGCTAGATTCTCCGCCAACACTCAACCTAAATCCCATCACTGTCTGGCCTTGAAAACACTGAACTGGCTTGAGTTCCCAATCAACTCCTTTTCTATCAACTTACTATTATCCACACCATCCTCTATAAATCCTCCTCCTGCCCTAATATTTCCAACATCATAAATTACTACCTCCCAATCAAAAAACTTAGAAGCACCAACTAAAGCCTTCTTGACATCTATAAACCTAAAAAATCAATTGGTGAAACCCTCTACAACTGTCTTTCCTCTATCCACTGGAATAAGCTACCTTTAACAATCAGATCTATTACACAGTGCCTCACATTTAAAATCACCCTAAAAGTCCACTTTTCAAATACCTGGACTTGCTCCTGTACACAATCACCATGAACTTAATCACCTGACCCTCTTTGCATACATCCCCTTCTCAAATTGCATGTAATTATCGCTACAGAACTCTAACACCTAATATCTTTTTCACTCAATTTCTCCACTACTTATATTTACCTCCCTCCCTTCTTTTCCCACTTAGCTTACTTCCCTTTCTCAGATTTCACTTGATTCTAACTACTACTACTACTCTCCTCTCTTATTTACAAATTTAAAAAAATCTCTAATTTTCCCTCTTTTATCCATAGCCATACTTTTTCTATCACCTGCTCTCAATATCAATTTACCCTCTGCTTTTGATTATTGATGTACATGCTTTTGCCTGTAAGGACTAAGATTTGATACACACTACCTCTACACTCTTTTCTTAAACTCTGAGTTAATTGTCATTACTTCCCTTTTATATGGTGAAGTCCTTATGTATTAGAGATATATGAAAGACTTTAACATTTGGTTTTATTGCCTTTTTTGTAAATAACACCTTAAACTCTCATGTTACAGTTGTGTATCCAAGCATTATAATGCATGTTTATATTACCTCATGCATACTGTATTGTTTGTTAACATTTTTATGGTGTATGTAATACTTTGTGGAATTTTTCTCCCCAGGCCTCTGCTAAAAAAGGGCACAAGCTCAGTCAGACATTCCCAGTCAACAAATGTCAAATAAATATTTAATGATCCAAGGCAGAAATTCATTTATAGAAAAGATATTGGTTGCACTAAGAGAAATTTAAAAGTAAGGTGAAGAATAAATTACCAGGGTGGAGAACAAAGGAAAAATATGAGTTGTACAGTATGGTAGAGGAATGGCAAGTATAGAAAGCAGGCAAAATAATCAATTTATATGAATATACAGGAAAGGGAAAGAGGAATGTGGATAAGGATACTCCAGGTGGATTGCTAAAACAAAGACAAAGAATGGAAAAGGGAAGAGATTTGTCAGAAAGTAAGCCAATCTATGATCAATACCTACACAGTATGCAACTCCAGATAAGTTACTCATCTTAGAGATGAAAGAGCTGAATGAATGCAGGAGTTATGAGTGGAAGGAGTTAATCATTCACACATTGTGAGGTACTATAGTGAAATTAGGAAATTGTGGAAGAAGACAGTAAAAATGCAGGTAGAGTTATATGAGACTTTGATAGAGAGAAGCCATGAAAGCTGTGGCTATTTTAAGTAACAAATGAAGTATTCAGCAGAGCTTAGCTTAAGAGTGGGGCTAATGGTTAAGGTTAGCAGGCTGGGAAAAGATTAAAAACAACAAATAAATGGAAGGACTGGAGTTATAAGGGAATTAAAAACCAATGTTTGATGAGTACTTTTTTTCTTTAGTTTTAAGAAATGTAAGCATTACAAGGTAAAAAGAGAAAAAAAGGCTGGACAAAAGCATGCCTGAGTTAATACGCTGTAAGCTTGAGCTGCTGGGGTAGGGGTGGGGCATAAATGTGCACATATGTAGATTTGAGATGTTTTCTCTTATTTTAAATAGGTGAATGTCTGGATAAATGCCTTTGACTTATTCTAATAAGACATCTCTTATGTAAGCATGGGGATTTTAAAAATAAAAGAACACTGTGAATATAGTTAAAAGTTTTCCTTTATCAAATAAAAGTTCAGTGTGAGTCGATAAGTCTGCAGCTGTGCATTCTGTTCTTATGTCTCCATGGATACAAGCTGACTACAGGTTCAGGCAATAAATCTTGAGAGTTCTGGACATTGTTTGTAGAGAGAAACATAAAATTAAAACATACAAGAGCAATCAGCTTTTTAGAAAAATAAAGTTTGAACTTATTGGAAATGAGTAAGTGATAGCAGTTTTCCTGGTACCTAAATACTGCAATGCGTTTACTAGAACAGTGTATAATATAGTTTTATTTAAAGATAGCCAGTGCACTTTTTCTTGCAGCTGAAACTTAATGTTTTCTGAAAGCATCCAAGCTATTTTTCACATCTCGGGGTAAAGATAAGAAAAGAACAGACAGCAATTAGCTTAAGTAGGAGCACAGGCTGTAGTATGCACCTTAGGATGGATAACCTTAATTTTAGCTGACATAGTGCTTGTGAGTGCAGCTGCTGATTTAGGACAATTGTTCCAATCAGGAGGGTTAAACTTCATTATCTGAAGATATACATAGCTTTGTGTGTTTATTTTAATTTACTAGGTTCTGGCGGTGTTATGGGATGTTTTTTTTTATTTTTTTGTTTGAGGGTTTTCATTAAAACAAAAAAGTCTTGTAAAATGTGACATAGATTCAAATGGAGATGACAATGAGCAACTTTATAAAGGATCAACCTGCCAATCATTAGTGGGTGCATGTAGCACAAAATGTGGAAAGAGACATTTAAAAAAAGCTGTCATATGTAATATGTGAGAATAATAATTTCTTATCATAATGGCTACACTATCCATATTATTTTGAAACATGAATGGCATCACTGGTATAGACAAAAAAGGTTAAGAGTATTGAATTATATTAAGAAATGCAGGGTGCAAATAGCAATGCTGCAGGAGACACATTTGGAAAGAACTGAGCATGTGAATTTAACAAAGAAAGGATATTAGGATGAATATTCAGCAGAATATTAAGGGACAAAAGAAAAGGGGAGTACTTGTACTAATTGCTAGATGAGCTCCAATTGGGATAGAAGAGGAAAAAAAATAACAATTGTTGATTTGTAGTAGTAAGGGGCTACTGAGAAGGGAGGAGGATTATGCTGGCATGTATTTATATTCCACGTAAAACTGCTATTGTAGTGCATAAAAAAATGAAAGAAATAATCAGTTTTAGCAGGGAATATTACTTACAGGTGGGGGATAGAACTTGATTTCTAACAGTAAAGATGTAACTAGGGAACCTAGAAGAAAAAAATATAACAAAAGAGAAATTTATGAAAGTATTTGTTATAGAAGACGTGAATTTAGTAGTAAGAACCCAAAGACAATATACATACTATTCTCCAATGATAACTGGGTCAGATTAGACAGAAATTATATTTCATAGGAACATGTGCATTTAATTGAAGTTTTGACACAGACCCAATAACTATTTCAGATCATGGGCCAATAACAACTAATAAAATGCAGGGTAATGAAGTAAAAATGGGACACTGGCACCTCTTCACATACCTTTTAAAAAGAGAGGAATTTAAGGAATGGGTAGGAGAAATTAATTGAGACTTATTAGGGAAGATAAAAATGAATTCAAAAGTTATATCTAATGAGTGGGGTGACATGAAAGTGGAGGTTAAAAATAGGGTAGAAATAATAAGAAAAAGAAGTATGGTCAAGAAGTAACAAAAATTATTAAGAGGGGGTTATGAAGTTTAAAGTATTTTTTTATAATAACTCCACAGCACAAAAACTTTTAATACAACGACTTAGCAACAGAAAGTAGAAAGGGTGGTTGCCAAACCTGGGAACCCTATAAAAAGAAAAATAACCAGAGATTCTCAAGTGGCATTAAAAATATTTTGGAAATTTTATGAAAATTTGTATAAAGCAAAGAAATGTAGATATGAAGAAAGAGCACAAATGGAAATATTTATGGAAGACTTAAGTATGCTAAGGTTACAGGTAGATGGGGTCAACAATTAACAGTCAAGATAAGAGGAGATGAAATAAAATGGTGACATATAATCAACCTACAGGAAAATCTGTAGGAATAGATGATATTCCTGTGGGAGTTTGGAAGACAGGAGGGAAGCAAGTGCTAAAAATCTGGAAGGTTTTGTTTAACAGTATTTTAAAAGGAGAGGAAGCACCAATATCCTGGAAAATAGCTGTGGTGGCTGTAATACCTAAAGATGGTAAAGACCAATCAGACCCATCTTCATATAGGCTCATTTCAAATTTTAACCATAATTATAAAATATTTATGCCTGTAATAGCTAAAAAAATGGCAAAGGTGTTGCCAAAATTGATAGATATAAATCAATGTGGTTTTGTGGAGGGGAGGCAAACATCTGACAACATTAATAGCACAATGATAATTCAGAGGGAAGCAGAATGTAAGAAAATACTACTGTTGCTGGAGTGTCATGATGCAGAGAAAGCATTCAACAGAGTAAGCTGGAATTTTGTGAGTAGGGCAATGGAAGCATTTGCATCCTGATTCAATAGTAATGTTAATTAGGAGGATATATGAGGGATGGGAGGCAAAACTTAAAGTAAAAGGATTCCCTTGATAAGTTGTGCCTGAACAGAAGGGTCAGGTAAGGGTGTCCTCTTCCCCCTTTGTAATTTGCATTATATTTAGTGCCATTAGCAAAGAAAATAAACAACTCAGAAATTCAAGTATATAATTGGTATGGTAATCATGAAAAGTTGGTTTTATTTACAAACAATCTTATTTTATACCTGATAAAACCAGAAAGGTCATCTCAGTGTTGTGGAACATTTTGAGACAGTTTCAAGTATTTTCTGGATATAAAATTAATGAAGATAAACCGAAGGCTATAGCTATAAACTATGTACCTTTACATGGATTTTTTCAGCAATACCTATAGCTATGGGGACTCGATAAAATGAAGTACTTAGGAGTATGGATGAAAAAGGATTCTGTTATGGCAGCTATGGATATGTGGGAAGAGACTAAATTAAAGATAATACAAAAAACTGAGAATCTAGAAGCTCTTTTTATGGATATGATAGCAAGGCACAAACAGTAAAAATGTTTTTAGTCCCTTTAGTTTTATATACAAATCAGGCATATTTTTATCAACCAGAGGAGACGAAAGTGAATTAAAGGGCAACAGATTAATCAAGGCAGGCAAGTAGATCTCCACAGTAAAGGCCCCACACATGCAGTACTCATTGCAAAACCCATAATTAAGACACGCAGCAGCTGGAATAGCTCATATACACCCACATACATCAGCAGCATCCATAGCACAATACTATAAAGTGTGAAAGCACCTCACATACATTTGTGTATTCCCATACACTCTACACCAGTGGTGCATACAGACGGGGAACTTTTATTATGTACATTTTAGGGGCTGCCATTGCTTTGATCCACCAGCATGTGTTGGAGACTGAAGGTGGTGTGGAGGATAATGCACACGACCACCGCAGGCACCAGAGGAGGAGGAGAGTGTTCAGACCCAGGGTAACCTAACAGAGGCTACATGATCTGGAGATAGTAGAGCATTACAGGGTGGACAGGGACATCCTACACCATCTTGTGGAGCTGTGCCGGCCAGGCCTCAGAGCCAGAACAAACAGAGGGGAACCCATCCCAGTGGATACGAAGGTTTGTGTAAGCCTGAGAATACTAGCTACAGGTACCTTTCAAAGACCAACTGGGGATATCATGGGGATCGCATCAGCATCCAGGATACTACACCAGTTCCTGGATGCCATGTTACCACATGACAATAAGCACATATACATCCCCCGAACGCAGGAGGAGTTGGCCAGCAATATGCATCTCTTCCACTGTGTGGCAGAAAACAAGGAAGTACAATAGACTGCACTCACATACACATCAAGTCACCACCCAGTGAGCAGTGTAGGTGCTACATAAACTGCAAGGGATACCCCTCCATCAACTGCCTGGTCGTGTGCAATGCCCAGGGCATTATCATGGATGTGTGTGCTGGCAGCCCTGGAAGCTATCACGACTCCCACATCTGGCATGCCTTACAGCTGTATCAGTTATTTGCCAGGGGGGACATCCCAAATGGCCACCTGGTGGGGGATGCTGGCTATGCACTGGAACAGTGGATTATGACTCCCATCAGAAATGCACACACACCCATGCAGAAATGCCATAATGAGGCACACTCACAAACCAAAATCATCATAGAGTGTGTGTTTGGGATGCTGAAATCATGGTTCCGTTGCTTGGACATATCTGGTGGAGCCTTGCAGTACTCTCCAGGCACATGTGCCCACATCTTCATAGTGTGTGCCATGCTACACAATATGGTCCTGCGGAAACAGCTGCAGCAGGGATAGAATGGTGAAGGCACTCACAGCCCACCATCATTGCCAAGGGCCCCACAGGCATAGAGGTACTCAGACCATGAACACCCTGAGCCAGCCCCAGTAGGCAGATGGAGGCATGCCCAGTATGCCCATGCCTTGGCAAAGAGGGAATGTATAGCACACAAACTGACAGTGTAAGCACCTAGGGACTGACACCTTTCTCCACCTGCACACACAGTAAAAATGGATGGCACACACACACGAGACTTCCTGTAAATTGTCATGTATAGGCAGTCTACTGTGTGCATCCAACATAGGCAGCCCTCAACTATTGCACACACAACAGCCATTGGCACAAGGTAAGTCAACACCTGAACAGTAAATTAAGCTATCAGCATATGCAGATACCGTATGTATAGATTCATAGGTAGGTACTTGGCCAACTGCCAGAGGCCATTCATAAGGCCAGCCAAAATGTGTCAGCTTTTGCCACCCCATTGATTCACTAACCATCCCTCTGTGGAGCAGAGCCAATGGCAGGATCCCTGGGGTGCATCTACTGTTCCTCATCCACCTTTCAAGGTTTCTCTTGCAGAGTGTTAGTGAGGACCTCTGTATAATGTAGTTAGGGATGTTGTTCCCAAGTATGGGGAGTTTCTGTGAAAGGAAGCTGTCCCTCCAACATCCTCCGGTTATTGTTGTGGCAAGGTCAGCTCACTACAGTGTGTGGCTCACTGTGACATGGATTCCGATAGGTGGAGCATATCCATCAAGCCTAAGTTCGACATGGCTGTGTTGGCCAGCGGAGATCATCTCTGGGTAAATGAGATGCCACTGAGTAAAGCAGGAGTTTATTCTGTCCGGCTGCATAGGCCATATGTTGGAGGCCAGTATTCCCCTTGGTGAGGTACATTCGTGGTCCCCCCAGCTGTTGTACTTGTCCTCTGAGATACACCCCACATGGGTTATTTTACCTTATGATGGGAATGATGAGTGATGAGTAAAGGGGCACTATAACCCCAGTATGTCTAGATGGGAATCCCATAGTAATCAGATGGCCTACATAAAAGGATGTCCTAACTACTGTGGAGATATGATTATGTAAGGGGAGATCACTATCTACCTTAGTCCCCAGATACCCCATTACCTTGTCTGTATTAAAGTGGCTGCTGCTCATGTGTTAATATGTGGGTGCCAATTCCACAATGGAATGTCCATGCAGTTAGTGGCACTTGGCTGGAGGCCATGTTGTTGGCACCCTGTGACGTTCTCTGTGAGTCCCCTTGAGGGATGTCCGTGTCAGCTGGACTATCAGTCATGGCTCCCAGTTTGCAGTCATTGCCAAACATGGTGTGCCGTAGTCCACCTGTGTTTGCCTGTACATCTGAGACGTATATGCCAAACAGTAGGGCTCCCACGACTGAGACCTGTGGGACACCAGTCATGACTGTTCAAGAGTTGGACCTGGAGACCACTAGTCGTACCATGTGGGTTCTGTGTGTAAGCCCATTGGCAACCCAACCTGTGATGTATGGGTGAATGTACAGGCTGGTGTGTTTATCAATAATACCTGAGTGGGGCATGGTGTCAAAAGCCTTGGTGAGGTCCAGGTAGTATGTGTGAACCACCTCCCCCATCATCTAATGTCTTGGTGACTGTATGTAAGATGTCAAACAGGTTCAATAGGCATGAACTGCACTCAACCAAGCTGACCTGGGTTGGGTCACGTGTTCGAAGGTTACCAATGTCATTGTTAATGAGTGCCATGAGGATGTGAACCATACCATTGCAGACCAGGCTAGTCAGGCTTATGGGGTGGTAATTACCATGGTCAGTTGTGATTTCAACTTGATGGAGTGGAATAACCGTTGCCATGCGCCATTGTATGGGCATGTAGCCTGTAGAGAGGCTGAGGTAGGAATGCTTAATTAGGTGGGGGGCAGGTTGTCTTGTACAGTTTGCAAGATGCAGTCTGGGTCAACATCTGCCTCCACTGATGCTGTGTTCTGCTGTTAGAGAGGGTCATTTCCACCTGTGTGTCTCTGATGGTTGGGATACTGTACCTTTTGAGTAGTGTTGTGGGCACTTTAGGGGGTGAAGTATGCATCGAGTAGTGTTGTGGGCTCTTTAGGGGTGACGTATGCCTCGAATGTATCTGCAAGGATGTTGGCAATATCAGTAGGGTCAGCATATTTTGTGCTATATTTCACCGGCACAGTGCAAATCTATGTGTCACCATGTAGATCCTTGACATAGCCAAAGAAGGCTTTGTGGTTATCTTTCAAATCCTTGCATATTCTCCTGCTGACGTTAGCCTTGGATGATGTCATGAGGAACCTACGTATCATACTAATAGTGGTCACGGATGTCTGCCCTTCGTGGGATTTGCTGTGTGTCTGGAACACTGTCCTACTTCTGTAGTATAGCCTGTTTATAACAGAGGTCCACCAGACCAGTGTTCTTGTCTAGGAGGAGTGAGTCTTGGTTTACCAGTGATGGCACGATCCATACATCCATGTAGGTGCTTATAGACTGCATTTGTAAATCTGTCTATATCTTGAGCAGTGTTTCCCCTTAGCATGGGGGCTGTGAAACCCCCCACCCCTGTCACTAGTAGTGTAAATTTAGTTGTAGGAAAGGTATACACTGTGGTATCCGTGAGTGGGGGAGATGCTAGGGTGTGAAAACAGTGAATAGTTCATGGTCAGATCTAACCAGTGACCGGTTAACCTCCGCTGTGGTGCACCTGTTGCCCATGTTGGTGATGACCACATCTAGTAGCTTCCACCCCACATTGGGGAGGTTACCACCTGATACAGGGCATATGAGGTGATACATTCCAGGAAGAGCTGGTCCTGGAAGTGAGTACCGGAGTACATTTCCCAGTTAACGGTATAGTAGTTGACATCGACCAATGCCAGGGTGTGCACTAGGACTGTTGTGTTCTCCACTGTTTCCAGGTAGGTGGAGTGGAAGTCCTGGGTCATGGAGGGTGATCTGTAGCAGGCCACATTCCACATTGCAGTTGTGGCTGATGTTAGCTGCACATGAATGATCACAGAGGTATCATGCTGCCCCACTAACCTGGAGGTGTGGTATCCCTGATGAATATGGATACTGCCCCTCCATGTCTGTCAGTCCATGTTCTGTGGCTGAAATGTGTGGTATGGGTTATAGTCTGGTAGTGCTGGTGTGCTCTCAGGAGCCTTAAGACAGATTTCAGTTAATGCACAGATGTTGATGTTGTCCATCCTGAAGAGTGCTGTGAGTGCATGCATATTGTGATCACAACGTGGGAGCACAATGTTCAACACCGGAAGTATACCCCTCACTGGTGAGATCAGATCACAAACTAATCTCGCTGGAGGTCCTCATCCCACCCCCACCTGAAATAAAAAAGACCACAGTAAAGAACTTCTCAAAAGCCGACTTCACACTTCTAAAGACTAGTGTGGTCTCCTTTCAGGCCCCAGGCGGAAAACAATACTCAAGCCGCTGAATCACTTACAAACGCCTTCTACCAGCACCTGCAGGACTGCATGGATAAGGCAATCCCAAGCAAAACAAAGACTCTTTGTACCAAAGGCAAGCGTCCAGTCTGGTGGACCCCAGCCATAAACAAACTCTACAACAAAAGGAGGAAGCTACTACAAGATAGAGCAAAATCCTTAAAAGGTAAGACACCCTTGATCACTATAAGTAAAAACTAAGAGCTCTCATAAAATCATCCAAAGCAAATTTGAGAGAAAAATAGCTAAAGA
The DNA here is from genome assembly GCF_019279795.1 of Protopterus annectens. Classification (NCBI taxonomy): domain Eukaryota; kingdom Metazoa; phylum Chordata; order Ceratodontiformes; family Protopteridae; genus Protopterus; species Protopterus annectens. Next base: position 318,274,201 of record NC_056728.1, read on the forward strand.
CTCAAAAGACAATCATAAGGCCTTCTTTAGCTATGTTAGAAACCTGGGAGGAAACTCCCAGATATGCTCAGAACTAGTTCAAAATGATGTGAAGATTACTGATCCTACAGACATTGCCAACATACTGGCTGACAGGTTCAGTGCAAACTTCAGGCCCCCCTCCCCCCCAAAAGGAGAGATATCTATACCAAATGAGAGCAGCCCACCAAACATCTCCAGCGCCCAAGTGAGAACTGCTCTCCAAAGCAAAACACAGCATCCATGGGACCCGATGGTGTCCCGGCTGTGTGCTCCACGAACTCAATGAGGAATTAAACCCACAGCTAGGACAGCTGTTTAATCAAAGTCTTACCTCTGGATACGTACCCAGGAGTGGCGCACTGCAACTGTGGTCCCACTTCACAAAGGCGGTGCCTCCACAGACCCTGGAAATTACCGCCCATTAGCTTGACAAGCCTTATCTGCAAAGCCATGGAGAGGATCATAATGGACCTCATAAATAAAGACATAGGGAATTTGCAGACTTTGGATCCAACCCAGTTTGGCTTTGTCAAAGGCAGATCATGCCTTTTAAACTTGGTTGACTTTTTGAAACAGTCACCAAAGCCATTGATGAGGAAAGGCAGTCCATACAGCCTACCTCGATCTGGCTAAGGCCTTCGATACAATACCCCACTCGGGTATCATTGAAAAACTCATCAGCTTAAATGTTAACCCATACATCACAAGATGGGTTGCAAACTGGCTGAGTGACAGAACCCACAGGGTCAGAGTTGCTGGCGCCATGTCAGACTCAAAGCCTGTCACAAGTGGTGTCCCACAGGGCTCAGTCCTGGGCCCACTCTTGTTTGGCATCTACTTTTCGAGTACAAGCAAACACAGGAGGGTTATGGCTGACAAAGTTTGCAGATGACTGCAAACTGCCATAGTAGAAAAACACATCTGACACAGATATCCTTCAGAAGGGTCTCACAGAAACGGATAACTGGTGCAAGAGCCACGGCCTAAAGTTAAATGCCAAAAATGCATAGTCATACCCTTCGGAAAAACAAGGTTACCCCTAGCTACCAAATAGGTGGCAATCCACTGAGCACAGAAGAAGTTATCAGGGACCTGGGGACCCAGGTTGATAGTAGTCTGTCATTCGACACCCATGTAGCTAAAGTAGTTAGGAAGTCCTTCTACATTGCCCACCTTATCATGAAGGGATTCTCATCTAGATCAAGGAGGTCATAGTCTCCCTTTACTCATCACTCATCAGACCAATGATTGAGTACAATGCCCCATTCGGAATGTATCTGACCCGACACTTGCAGCAGCTGGAGAGGCCACAAAGTTCCTCACCAAAGGATAAAGGGTCTCAAAATCTGTCCTATGCTGCCCGACTGAAAGAACTCCAGCTCTATTCAGTAAACACCGCTTGCTCAGAGGGACCTTTGCCTAACATACAAGGCCATGTCAAACCCAGATTTGATGAATATGCTTCACCTCAAAAATCTAGATCCATCAGAGCCACAAGGGCGGAGACTTAAACCTCGACACGGCTATTAATAGGACGTGCT